>NW_017308000.1:106099-106507 GCF_000935625.1 Nanorana parkeri
CCTTCAGGGGGAATATGTCTTCAGCATCTTGGAGTTCAGAGAGCCTTTCGGATCCAAGGAATCTCTGCATTAGTTCAATGAACAACTGGATGATATTTTGTTCCAAAGATTTGGTGTCTGCTCATAGATGTATGGGAACTGCTCACGCTGATGGGGGTAGCTCTAATCGAGGATTCAGCACTGGACTCCTCAAAATTTCCTGGCTGATACTGTAAGCCAGGAAGCCCTGGACGACAATTAATGTTTTCTTATCCAGAAGTTTCTGTGGATCAGCAGCAAGTCGGGTTATCCAGATCTCATCCTGATGGTAATCCCTCAGAGTACAGACACTCCTTGTCAAGAAAACGTTCTAAGGGAGAGAGCAATGGATATTTGAATGCATATGCTTCCTTCAGTCCAAATGGATTT
>NW_017308000.1:106565-128483 GCF_000935625.1 Nanorana parkeri
AAGAAATATATATATATATATATTTGCATACATACATAAAAAGCAGTCACAGCAGAAAACAGGCATTAACCCTTTCGCTGCACCAACATAAGGCATACGGCAGTACACAACTGTTCCCAACTGGCCAGGTCAGTATGCCTTATGTCGGTGGCATTTACGGTTCTGCTATAAGCTCATGGTCACTTCAGCGACCATGAACTTATATCAGAACTATTCCTTGGACAGTCCCGATTAAATTAATAACTGTCATCAGCGGCTCACAAGCTGCTGATGATGGCTATTACCAAGAATTCCTGGCGGCCCACCCCTGCCGGCACAGCTGTAGCAGGAATCTCCAGCCTCTCCTCCCCTGCCTGGAGGAAATCCAGGAATCGATCTGTGTCTCCATGGATCCCCCTGCTCTCCCCCCGCTTGTTGGGCTGAGGCAGCAGGGTTCCAAGGAGAAATGGGCGGCTTCAGGATGACAGCGGCTGTGTGTGTGGCCGAGTGGAGGATTGGTAAATATCAGTGATACTACCGATCCTCTGTGCAGCACAAACACTGGACTGATCATCTGATCATCTGGCCTAAGAAACCATCTGGGCCTGGACATTTTTAAAAGATGTTTTTAAATTTTAGTACATAATAAAAGGCATATTTATAGAGTTGCAATATTCATATGTGTACAAAGGATTTTCAGAAACAAGCTGCTTGAGTAGTCATATGCTGTATACAAATTACTTGATTACTGTTAAAATGAGGCAGAATGGGAGGTGCACAACATAAATATGCAGCTGACAAATTTTTAGAAACTGCATAATACTATAAAGTCAGCATAAACCCAAAACGAAAAGAACATGTCCAGTGCCCAGTTGAACACATGCCATGAAGAAGAGTTTTAATATGAGACGGACATCCAAGGATAATTTTTTGGAGTGACAATTACACTGATGCCTGTGCAAAATGTTTAAACTATTAACCTTTAATTTTTTTATACTGTGCCTTAAGCATACGGCATGTTACAGATGATTACTTTTTAACAATATAAACCAATACATTCTCAAAATTATGCTAAATTGTTCTGCAACAGCCTGAAAACAAATAATTGTAAGTGCATGGGCAATTACCAAGTTGATTTTTGAGCTGTACTGTCATCTAAAAGTTTTGGAGTGTTTGTTTTCCTCTAGTCATTCTTATTGCAGGTGGCACAGTTTTAGATCAATGAAGCTATTTTCTTCAAATGCATATTCATGAAGTCATTTACATATAATTAGTTTAATCGAAATTAGAGCAGGGCTAATTTTTAAGTGCCTAACTTAGTTTGAAAACATATTCTACTTGTGTCCCTAGGGAAACATTGCTATATGCCAATGATATATATCACAATAAAGTGATTTTACGTTTTTGCACACTGACCCAGTCATTCATATATTCAGCTTAATTGTTCCCATGGAAACACAGTCCTGCAAAGACGGTATAAACATTAATAAGTAACTGAAACACCTGTGGTTTATGCTGAGTACAGGCAGCAATAACACAAAAATCTAATGTATTCACAGCTATTTATATACAGTATAAAGTCAGTATAGCTGCATCGTTTTGAATGCATCATTTATAAGATGAAGACATTAGAATTAATTGGTGTTTGTATTTAGCCTTATGTTACATTTCGTAACATTTATGTATAGCTGAGATTTTTATTCAGCTAAACTGTCACTATAATAAACTACATATAGTTTAATATAAAATGTTTCTGTAGGCATGCTATCCAGTAGAAAACAATTTTCTCTGTTTAACTAAATTAGAGAGGTATATAGAGACATGGTGCAGTAAGCTGAAGAGGATAACTTTTTAACGGCCTTAAAAAGTAAGTGTTGGTGCCTTAGGGGAAGCTTTTAAAATACAAAGACCAGCTTTAATTGCCATCCACCTAATTATGTACTTCCTTAGCTTCAATAATCAGCACATCTCTTCCTTATCAACCAGTGGGTTCCAAGCTAGGGCATGCAATTAACTTTTCTCAGCTTATACAAAATTATTTGTTAGAAATTACTAACAGCTCTTAAAAAGAAACCTACTATTTTATTTAGCTGTTACCTTTACTTTTTGTTCTACTGGACAATAGTTATCTCAAAGAAAATATTCTGGTCTGATTCTTAATAAAACTAAAAGGCCAAATGTGAAGTACAAGGTGAACATAATAACCAAATGATTTCTGCCGGTTCTGACAAGTTCTGATTGGTAGTTACTAAACTGTGTACATTTCTTTTTGCCATATTTAAAAAGTCTTAATTGATGGGTGTGCTTAAAATATATGTGCAGTTCAGTAACAATTTAGCAGCTTTATTATGCATCTGACATCCAATTTTCCTTCTTAAATATTGTTTATTTTTATGTTTATATAAAAAAATATTACAATTTAAAAATACTTTTCTTTCAATAATTGTTATTTCATATTAGGCATTATATCACGATACTACTGTTATGATTTCAGTGAACAGTGTATGTTTTATGTAAAATTACAGCAAAATATAATAATGTGAATATACAGTACATCAAAACTACACACAGCATGTTTTTTAATCAAATATAATCTATTGGTTCAGAAGGTAAAAAACCAGGCTGTTGATGAGGCCAAAGGAAACATATTTAAAGTTGTTCAAGGGGTGTAATATATGAGAAAAGAGGAGCACCATAAAGCTCAAGTTGCTAAAATTTAGATAAATCGAAAAGACAAGAAGGGAAGGAGAGGGGAGAAAAATTAAATTAAGAAATGAAAAGGAAAGGAAACTCAGGAGAGAGAGAGAGAAACATAAGTAATAAAATGAGGAGGTGAAAGATGAAGGGAGAGCGAAAGAAAGTGGGGGGTCTATAAAAAGAGAGGTGGATTTAAAGCCATTAGTTTATAAAGGCCTGGAGATAACCTCTCTCAAAAGAACTCAAATAAGTAAGGTTTGAGGATAAAAGGTAGGCATAAATACTTTATTAACCCACGGGGACCAGATTTTGATGATTTTTGTTTTTGTCCTCTGGTAAGGAAGGATGTTTTTCAAAAAATATGGTTCAGGTAACTGTATTGTTAAATTCCATAGTATTTGAGGTTGAATAAAGACTTAAGTCCATCAAGTCCAACCTATTGTGTGCATGAGTATGGTTCTGTTAATGTGTGCGTATGTATAGGTTCCTGTGTCATCTCATCTTAAGAGTACCTGTAACCCTGTATTTTATGGTCCCACAGGAAATAGTCCAAAAGCTTCTTGAATGATTCCACACTCTTAGCTGAAATCACTGCCTGTGGCAGCGAGTTCCAGACCCTAACCGCTCTAACTAAGAAGAACACCCTTCGCCCCTTGTGCTGAAATTTTTTCTCCACCAATTTTAGGTGGTGGCCTCTAGTCTTTGTTATGGAGTTAATCTTAAAGAGTTTGTTGCTGTCATGCACCCCCTTAATCCCCTGGGTTTCTGGATCTCAACTGCGGTAGGACAGTAAGACAACCCGTCCCTTTTACCAGAGTTCCTATAAGGTTAACACGGCTAGTCAGGCTTAACCCCTGGCGTCACTCCCAATCTGCACGGGGACTTAGGGGTTATAGCATCATCTGCCGTATGTTCCTGAGGAAGAGGTTAAAAGGAGGGCTACTATTGCTTCATAGGCGCCACAGTGTAGAAAGAATAATAATAACGTATCATAAAGTATTGGTATAGGGTATGCTACCCGCTACTAATAACAACAAACCATATGCAGTCTCTGGGTTGCAAAAAGTCAATTGGTTGTGGTACAATGCTTAATTCCCCAGTGGGGTACTTGCGCTTATGGAGGTCAGATCCGGAGGGCTGCTGTTAGTGCTGGCAGAATCCGTTCTGCTGGGTGCTGGGTATAGGATGGTATCCTCTGGAGGAGTACTGCTGGTATGGTGGTAGGTTCCCAGGGAGTCCAGTCTTTTTGTGCTGGTGGTCCGGGCAGGGCTCCGTCAGTAGAGGCGTCGGGGGGCTGCAGGGTTCCAAACCGCAATAGTGGAACGCCGTGTCAGCCTCCCGACTGTGTTTAAATAGGCCGCCGTTGCATCCGATTGGAGCGCACGGACGGCCTATGACTTCCGCGTTCCAGGCTGGAACGCATGACGTCACGATGCGCCGGAGGAGCCGTAGAGACTTTCCTCCTGGCGCTGTGTTCCAGGCTGGAACGCAGATGCCGTGATCGGGATCCACTGTCGACGTTACAGTTGCCAATGTTGCTATCACCATTGAACATTTTTTACACAAAAATCATGTCCCCCCTTAATCTCCTTACTTCCAACGAGAACATATTTACATTTAGTAACCTTGTCCTATAGCTCTGGTCCTCCATCCCCATAATGAGTTTGGTTGCCCTCCGATGGAATTTTTCCAGCTCAAGTACATCCTTTCTGTGGACTGGTGACCACAACTGGACTGCATACTACAGATGAGGCCGAACCAGTGATGTGTAAAGTGGCACAATTATAGACCTGTCCCTGGAAAACATCCCCTTCTTAATACAGGACAGGACTGTACTTGATTTGCTTACAACAGCCCGGCACTGCAACCTATCATTCAGTCTGTGGTCTACAATGACCCCCAAATCTTTCTCCATTTCTGACTTCCCTAGTGTAATACCCATAATTTGTATAGCCCATTTGCCTATTTTTAAACCCCAAAGTGCATTACTTTGCATTTATCGACATTAACCCTCATCTGACATATAGCTGCCCACTCCCCTATTTTATCCAGGTCCTCCTGTAGTGTTATAATGTCTAAGTCCATTTCTATTACCCTCCCGATTTTGGTATCATCAGCAAACACTGAAACATGGCTATTCACACCCTCCCCAATATCGTTGATAAACAGGTTGAATAGCATTGGGCCCAGCACAGAACCCTGAGGCACACTGTTCATGACCCTAGCCCAGTCTGAAAAGGTGCCATTTATCAATACTCTCTGTACACGTCCCTGTAGCCAGTTTTCTATCCACGTACACCGTTTATGTAGAACCGTGTTAAAAGCTTTTGAAAAGTACAGATATGCTACATCCACAGGCCTCCCTCCATCCAGATCTCTACTTACCCCTTCGTAAAAAGTTAGCAGGTTAGTCGGGCAATACCTAAAGGTATTATGTTAAAAATCACCAAGAAAAACCTTTTAAAACAATTATATATCCCCCCCAGCCGAGGCCGCAAGGAACTGTGCCGGTCTGAGTGCGTGCGGACGGCAATGCATCCCTGCCGCACAGCTGCCTGTACATGCTACGGGTGGCTGTGCAGGGAGGTAGCGGCAACTCTCTGGAGGGGGGGCCCTCTTATTCCTCGCAATTGCGACCGCTGCGACCCTGGTAGTTCCGCCAGTGACTGTATATGGTTTCACACAAATGGTCATATATTTAAAGTATATATCCTTCCAACAAGAACCGTTTTTATCCAGCACATCTCATTTAACTGCTCAGCTCTCCAATGGCTGCATCCACCTATACACCCCTCTCCTCAATGCCTGACTCAGCCCCACCGTCAATGGTGGCCAATGACGTCTATTAAGCACATGGCTGCGTGAGTTGCCCATGCACCACACACGCAATGTGTTGCACTGCGCATGCACCTATCCCTCCACCTGCTGTCAATGTATCCCAGCAACCACAAACACCCTCTTTAATGTCACCTGTCTGGTGCTCCGCCCCCATCTGGCTCCTCTCTACATAATCCCACAGCGCAGCACTTATGCCGGCCCTCAGCAGGGCTGATAGACAAATAATAAATATAGAAAATGAACTGCGCCAATAAGCAAGCTAACAGCTACAAGGCACTGGAATGTACACCCACTGTGAGTGTGTATACGTGAAAAATGAATAACTAAATGTGCCAGTAGTGTTATAATGTCTAAGTCCATTTCTATTACCCTCCCGATTTTGGTATCATCAGCAAACACTGAAACATGGCTATTCACACCCTCCCCAATATCGTTGATAAACAGGTTGAATAGCATTGGGCCCAGCACAGAACCCTGAGGCACACTGTTCATGACCCTAGCCCAGTCTGAAAAGGTGCCATTTATCAATACTCTCTGTACACGTCCCTGTAGCCAGTTTTCTATCCACGTACACCGTTTATGTAGAACCGTGTTAAAAGCTTTTGAAAAGTACAGATATGCTACATCCACAGGCCTCCCTCCATCCAGATCTCTACTTACCCCTTCGTAAAAAGTTAGCAGGTTAGTCGGGCAATACCTAAAGGTATTATGTTAAAAATCACCAAGAAAAACCTTTTAAAACAATTATATATCCCCCCCAGCCGAGGCCGCAAGGAACTGTGCCGGTCTGAGTGCGTGCGGACGGCAATGCATCCCTGCCGCACAGCTGCCTGTACATGCTACGGGTGGCTGTGCAGGGAGGTAGCGGCAACTCTCTGGAGGGGGGGCCCTCTTATTCCTCGCAATTGCGACCGCTGCGACCCTGGTAGTTCCGCCAGTGACTGTATATGGTTTCACACAAATGGTCATATATTTAAAGTATATATCCTTCCAACAAGAACCGTTTTTATCCAGCACATCTCATTTAACTGCTCAGCTCTCCAATGGCTGCATCCACCTATACACCCCTCTCCTCAATGCCTGACTCAGCCCCACCGTCAATGGTGGCCAATGACGTCTATTAAGCACATGGCTGCGTGAGTTGCCCATGCACCACACACGCAATGTGTTGCACTGCGCATGCACCTATCCCTCCACCTGCTGTCAATGTATCCCAGCAACCACAAACACCCTCTTTAATGTCACCTGTCTGGTGCTCCGCCCCCATCTGGCTCCTCTCTACATAATCCCACAGCGCAGCACTTATGCCGGCCCTCAGCAGGGCTGATAGACAAATAATAAATATAGAAAATGAACTGCGCCAATAAGCAAGCTAACAGCTACAAGGCACTGGAATGTACACCCACTGTGAGTGTGTATACGTGAAAAATGAATAACTAAATGTGCCGAGCTACAACAATGATCAGATATAAAGAGAATAAAAAAAGCTGATAAAGAAGCTTTACCAGCCACAAAATGGATACTACAAAAGGATGAGACCTTAGAAGAAGTACAGAAACATTTCTTATTAGAGGTCCTTCAATTTAGTCTCTTGAACAACTATTTCTGGTTTGGAAAAAAGTTCTTCAGGCAGAAATCTGGTGTAGCTATGGGAGCGAAATCCGCACCAAGTATAGCTAATTCATTTATGTTCAAATGGGAAACAGAAACGATATTAGAAAGGAGGCCAGTACAGTTGTTGTTTTACAAACGTTATATTGATATTATTATGGTTTGGAAAGGAACAGAGAACAGTTGCAGTCTTTCTTGGACTATCTGAACGATAATAATAAGAATATTAGATTAACCTTTAATGTTCAGTCAAATTCTATACAATTTTTGGATTTGGAGATATTTGTGGAGAATGGGATATTAGCATCCAGTACGTATTTTAAAAATACAGACCGGAACAGCTATATCCCCGTGACTAGTTGCCACCACCCTACGTGGTTAAGAAACATACCAAGAGGTCATTATTGAGTATTAGGAGAAATTGTTCCAATGAAGGAGACTTCAGAACTCAATCTGATGTTTTAAAAAATAGGTTAATACAGAAAGGATATGAAGAAGACTCTCTTACTAAAGAAATTGAACGGCTATCAAAAATCCAGAGAGAGGATCTCTTGAAAGATAAACCCAAGGGTGCAGAATGTAAAGATCGACAGCTAGCCTTCATATCAGACTACAACATTCAGTTTAGAGATGTAGAAAAGATTATTATGAAACATTGGGGTATTCTGAGAATTGATGCACAGATACAAGGGTTACTTCCCTCGAAACCTAAATTTGTTTATAGGAAGACCAGATCTATAAAAGACATAATAGCCAAAAGTGTCATTGATCCACCTATAGGGAAGAAATCGGTCACATTCTTGGAGGCAGTAGGTTTTTATGAATGTGGCCGATGTCATGCGTGCAGACATGCATCCGATAATGTGAGGAGGAGAAAACATTTCATGATCCACAAGGATAATACACAGGTTAAGATAAAGGAATTCATCTCATGTGATAGTGAGGGAGTAGTTTATGCTTTAGAATGCCCGTGCGGGCTACAATATATAGGTCGCACTTCTAGGAAATTGGCGATTAGAATTAGAGAACATGTATACAACATCAGGCGAGGCTTTAAGGACCACTTTGTGTCCAAATACTTTGCGGAATTTCAACAAACAAATCCCAAATTCCTCCAATTTTGGGGTATCGAAAAGATTAAAAAACATTGGAGAGGAGGAAATTGGAGACGTGAACTGGCCAAAAAAGAAACGGGCTGGATCTTTAGATCAGGTACCCTGAAACCCAGGGGCATGAACGTGGATTTCGATCTCAATTGCTTTATAGCCAATTCTTGAATGTTTCATTTTGTAGGCACATTTGCTTGGTTGTTAGTGATCATGCACATGCACTGTTGTGCGTTTATTCTGTTGGCATATATTTTGTTATGTTTAGCTTTCTGTAGAGGGGTTATAATTCATATACCTTTACATGTATGCCTTATTTTTATAATTTTTATATATTTTTTCTATAATATATCTTTCTCCTAAGGGGATAGATTTTTTATTGCTATGTTTTTAGAGTGTATATGGTAGACACTGACTGCTTCCATTCTTGAGAAGAGCAGTCTGGTCTATTCAGTGAATGGTGGTAAGTGGGAGTGTTTTCTGATTATAGATGTGACTATATATATATGTGATCCAGATTGTCAGATGCTCCTGATCCCTGATGAAGTCACGCTGGACATGCGCATAGGGCGGAGCATTTGACGTTACATTGATCTCTACGACTGACGGCCGCAATCATTTTAAACTCTTGCACATACTCTTAAGAGAGAGTCCATGCTATGTTACCACTGCTTTTATGTGAGTAATTTTCTTTTAATAAATCATACTCTGTTTGGATGGTACGCGCTATGGTGTTTGCTTTCTTTTTTACCAAGTAAATTTTTATTGGTTTGCATTTGTAGAAGAATAAAACAAACAGACATTTACAATTATAACTTACAAGAGAACATTCGGCACCATTTCTGAAGTTTCATAAGTATATGCATTTGGCACATAGGCATAACTGGAGGCGGTATGTCAGCGCAAAAATAATGCAGTCCTGGTAAAGCAATGTGAACAGTCCTCGACTACACAGGAACAACAGTCACATAAATATCTCAGACATCATAATTTAGCAGCACCTCTCTACATGCTGGTGTTGGCACACTACAGTCCTGTAGTATTACCATCTCATAAGAGGTCCGGCTATCATTTATAAAGTGACATGTCTGGTGATATGAACATCTGGGCCACCACCTCAGCAGGTTCCGTAGAGTCACAAAAAATTGTAATCTAGGAGGTGCCCCAACCCAGTGCCACCTAGTGACCGTACTTTGTGCTAGCACAGGTGTGGGCCAGATGTTGGTACCTGACAAAACTAACATACAACACAACAGGGGAGAGGAGGGTATAGGGAGGTGAGAGGGGGCAGGCAAGGAGAGCAGAGGAAGAGAAAGAAGAGAGAGGTAAGACTCGGATTGCGCGGAGCCATATAACATCACAAAGGTTTTGTAAGGTAAGTTACAGTGAGCAGAGCCGGCGTAGGGCAGAGGAGGGGAAGTACATGTCGATCCAGGGAGACCAGGTGGTTTCATATTTGTTCATATGATTATTAAGCTGTGCTGTCCTTTTCTTATGAGCCATAACCCAATTGACGTGGTTGACTACACTATGGATACTAAGGGATTTGGTAAGCCAATTCTTAGCGATTTCTCTCTTAGCGGAAGTGCACACCTGCATGAAGAGGTTAAATTGTTTACGGCGGAGTCCTTCAGGCTTACAATTAAGCAATGCAAAAAATGGACTCTTGGTCAGGGGTTCCGAGATTAGTGACGACAGGAGGGCGAACACTTCGTCCCAGAAGGCCGAAGCATGCGGACAGCTCCACCAGATGTGGAAGAAGGTGCCTAGTTCTGGGCATCCCCGAAAGCAGTTGGGGGAGCAATGCAGATTGTAGATAGCCACTCTGGCAGGTACCCTGTACCAGCGCAAGAGAACTTTGTAGTTAATTTCCAACATGCTTACACAGCGCAAGCTAGATTTCGTATTTGCCCAGGATTGTTCCCAGCTGTCATCATCTATTGGGGCCTCTAGGTCCTTTTCCCATAGAGGGACATATGAAGGAGGCGGTGTATCCGTGGGGGTAACCAGAGCGGTGTAGAGGAGTGAGATGAGTCCTGGAGTGTGGGGGTTGGTGCGGCAAACTCTCTCAAATGGAGAAGTCGGAGTTGGATCGGATTGTTGCGGGTTGTATGTGGATAGAAAATGTTTGACCTGGAGGTATCTGAAGAAATTTAATGTGAGCCAAGGGTTTATTGTAAAGGGAGGCGATCCAAGTCAGGAAGGAGGTGCCGAAGCCCCATTTCCGCAGGGTATAGAAGAGGTAAGGCCAGGAGACGCTGTCAAATGCTTTCCTAACGTCCAGGGAAAGGAGCATGGAGGGGATTTTCTTGGTTATCGCTATGTGCGACAGGAGGGTGATCCGTCAGATGTTATCGCTTGCCTGTCTAGTAGGTATAAAACCAACTTGATCGTTGGAGATTATCTGTCCTATGACCTTGTTAAGTCGGATAACTAGGACTTTAGCCATCAGTTTGATGACCACGTTGAGCAGTGAAATCGGTCTGTAATTAGAAGGGTTACTATGGTCAGAAGCCGGTTTGGGGATCATGCAGATTAGGGCGGTAAGGGAATCCTGGCCCAGGGTCTTGCCCCTGCGAAGGGAGTTAAATGTGGAAGTTAATATAGGTATGAGGTGGTCTTTAAAGGCAACATAATAAGCCGCAGTGAATCCATCCATTCCCGGGCGTTTGCCACGAGAAAGTGTGGAGATTGCAAGGCGAACTTCATCTTCCGTGATAGGTTCTTCAAAGGAGGCTACTTGGGAATCTGATAAGTGGGGGAGGTCTAGACCCTCAAAGAACTGATCTGCCTGAGCGGTGGAGAAGTGGCCCTGGGAAGAATATAGAGCAGAGAGATGCTGTTGGAAGGTGTCAAGGATTTTCACAGGGTTGCTGGTGTGGGTGCCTGTGGGCGTGCGCAGCTTAATCGGTTTAAAGGACTGGTCAAAATGTCTGAGTCTAGAGGCCAAAAGGGAATCAGCCTTATTACCCTTAAGGTAAAATTTGTGGGCCGTACGGTGGAGTTGCTTGGCGGCATGGTCAGTAAGGAGGAGGTTCAGAGCCTGTCGGGCAGACTCTAGTTTGGCCTTATGTGTTGGTGACGGGTCTAGAGTGAAAGCTTGCGAGCAGGAGTTGAATTCCCGTTCAAGCTGCCCCAGTTTCTGCAAACGTTCTTTCTTGAGCCTTGAGGACAGTTGGATGATCCGTCCCCTAAGGACCGACTTATGCGCTTCCCAGAAGGTGACAGGGGAGACGTCAGGGGATTGGTTGAGAGCAATATATTCTGTGATATATGATTCTATTAACATTTTAGAGGAGGGGTCGGCCAAAAGTGAGTCATTGAGTGTCCATATGGGGGTGCGGGAGGTTGGCAACATGGGAGGAAGGATCATAGTGACAGCCGAGTGGTCTGACCAAGGGATAGGCAAAATTTTGGACTGTAGTACGTGGGGCGTCAAGGAAGTATTAATAAAAATGTGGTCTATTCTTGAGAAAACGTGGTGTGGGTGGAAATAGTGTGTGTAATCTGTCTTGTGTGGATTGACCTCCCTCCAACAGTCCACCATGGAGTAGGATTCCAACAGGTCCCTAAAGGGCTTCGCTGTGTGTAAGCATGAGGAGGATGGTTTAGATTTGTCTCTATGTGGGAACATCACCAAGTTGGAGTCTCCACACATAACGACTGCACCCGTGGAGAGCGCACGTACTTTAACGAGAAGGTCCCTGAAGAAGGCAAGCTGGTCCACATTGGGGGCATAGTATGAAACTAGCGTGATTTCGTTATCGTCTAGGAGGCCAGTAAGGATTAGGTAACGACCCAGGGGATCACGGGTCACAGAGTGGCATACAAAGTTGACCGATCTACGGAAGCCTATGAGGACCCCTTTCCTTTTACAGGAATCATTGGCCATATATATATCATAGGGAATTGGGAACTGAAGTAATTGGGACATGATGATATAGAAAAGTGGGTTTCCTGGAGGAATATGATACTTGCATGGGAGGATCTAAAGAACCGAAAGGCTCTAGTTCTCTTATTGGGGGAGTTTAGGCCTTGTACATTCAGTACAAGGCCAAATCAGTGAAGAGTTGGTACACGTGGCCCTGAAAAGTCAGTGGGCCTTGCAACGCCTTGGCTCTGGCTGGTGCGGTAGAAATGGAGCTTCACCAGTATATCTCGAGGGGGTCCATCTTGTCTCCTGCGGTTCAGCGCCCTATGTGTCCGTTCTATTTCCAAGCGTTCAATTGGGATATCCGGGGCTAGTTCCTGAAAGAGTGCCGTGGTGGAGGAGAACAGATCAACTATATGCTCTGGGAGACCCCTGATGTGGAGGTTTGATCTGCGCGACCTGTTCTCCATATCTTCCAATTTGGACAGGAGCTGTGCATTCTCCTCGCGGAGGGTGTCAAGGTCACCAGCTACCACTGTCAGGTCGGCATTTATGGTGTCACACCTGTCTTTCAGGGCTGTTGTGCGGTGACGTATGTCACGTATTTCTTTGAGCAGTTTATCAGTGATTTGCTTTGATGTAGTTTGGAGGGCTTTTTGCAGCATGGTATCAAATCGCTGTAAAAGTGCAGTCTGTGACCTGCTCCGGCGACGATCACCCTCCTGGCTGTCCCGGTCTCCTTCCTCCATCTCACTGCTAGAAATCGAGGCCCGGCGAGCCTGCGGCGCAGGGACACGGGCCCGCCGGCGCCATCTTGGCCATCGCCTCTGCAATGGGCTTCTGCTTACCCTTCTGGGTGTTGCGGACGCCCGGGGTCGACATCATCCGGTGCTGTGATGTGTCTGGTTTCAGGCTAGGTCAGTGGTTAGTGTGGGGAGCGGGATGCTCCGTGCTTATGGCGGTATTTGCCTGGGTGAGCTGCAGAGCTGTCCTAGAAGGCGTCCTCCATCAGCAGCTTCGCGCATGCGCCTTTGCTTTCTTTTTTCGGTCAACACGATCCTGGCATTGACACCTTATACTGAGGAGGCCTATAGATCGATAAAGATTGGAGGCTATTGCTTTCCTATTTAAGAAGTGTTGCACAGATCTGTTTGCTGGTCTGATTACACCATCGGAGGACATCTGTGAGCGATTGGAGCTGAGGGCCCCCTCCCCTGGTTAAGAAGGGAATTGCCTGGTTTGACCTCTTTCTGGGGTCTATCAATAAGGTGAGCACCCCTATATCTGGTGTGGTGCATTTGGTGAAGGAACAAGAAATATTCATCACTATTGCTATATTTGGACATTTTTGCAGATTTATGAAGATTTAAAGACTTTACACCTGATTGATTTTTTTCATTGACATTTGTTTGAGTCACTGTTTTTGTATACTCTTTATATCTGATCATTGTTGTAGCTCTGCACATTTAGTTATTCAGGGCTGATAGACAAGTTGACCAATCACCTAGGGAAAAAAACACCAACAGGGGAAAAAATAGATGTAAATAGGTAGGGAATAATCCTTTGAGAGAGACGCTGCTATGGGATTTGATGGAAAACCTATCAATTGCAGATGTGATCCTGCACCTAAATGGTCTCACCAGCACTGATCCCCCACACTATATCACTTCCACCCCCACTAAGTTTACATTTTACCACTCACATATCTATTTACTTGCATCAAAAATACTAAACAAAAAAACTATATCAAAAATACAAAATTGCTCCAGCCTCAAGATTCATCCAAATATAACAATACTTTTTTAAGAAAGGTTTGAAGCTCATAGTTTCATTTAACCCCATAGGCACATTGACTTTCATCCAGAAAATCCAACAACTCAACTTGAAGCATTTTTCTATCACAGTCTCTGCCACTAGGGTCTTCTTGTACATAGCCTAATACATAACATGTAACACAGAATGCATCAAAGTTATGATGCAACCCCATGTGATGACTTACTGGTGAAGCAAAAACTTGTAGTTGGTTTCAACAGCAATTACATCAATAGAGCTTTCAGAGATGGCCAGATGGATTCCCAAACTTCCTATAATATAGGTGCATGTAAGTCTTATTCCCATTTACTTGCATATGGGTGGGGAGCTATGATGGGGCAATAGTTTAGAATATATGCAAGAAATCTTGCCCAGAGAAGAGGATCACTGGCTCTGGTCTCTTTTTAAAAGATATGAAAGTACAGTGAGTAACTGTAGAGGTAAAAATGAGGAAAGCAAATATTAGATTTGGAGGTAACAATATAGTTCTTTAGGCAGGATATCGTTTTAGTCCTTCAGAAATTGAAAAGCAACACATTTTCTATATTTAAGTACCACCTTTATAGTTGAAAGCTTATATCTGATCCACCACAAAAGGGCAAAGGGGTCATTAAGGTCTTCAGAGAACATGAGTTTGTCCATACAGAAACTTCCATTATGTTTAACTCTGCCCCACACCTGGAGGGATTGGGTTACTTTGAGATTTTTGATCATTCCCTACTGTACTAGCAGGTAGACATGCAGGCTGGCAAAAATTTTTTTTTGTTTTGCCAGATTTGGGTCCACAATTCAATTAAGTTCAGTATTTGAACGAATCTGCATTTTCATTAATTTCGGATTAGTTAGGTAATTAGGAACACATGTTTGTTGCAACAAAGTAACATTTTTCTTTTGAACTTATGACAGTCCACAGAAACAATAAAAGAAACAATAAAAAAGTGTGTGGTTCCCCCACCCCAATTCATAACAGACCCTTTAGGTGTGCTAGGAATTTTAGGGGTTCCCCCATGCCAAGACAGCAAAAAAGCATGGGTCCCCCCTAAAATCCCTTGCCAGACCCTTAATCTGAGCAGTAGCCTGGCAGAGCAGAAAAAGGGGGTGGGTGAACCTGCAGCTGTGGGGGTCTGCAAACAGAGGGGCTTATCTGAATCTGAGTTTCCCCTTTCAAAATTACTATTTTATGTTGTTGTGTGTTTATCTACAATTTTACTGTAATTGATGAATGAATTGGGGTAACACGTACCCCTTCCTCATTCACAATGGACCAACGAACACTATACACTATAAAAATATCAGATTTACATTACAGAGAATAACTTTTTATGGGTCTGGGCAGGTATAATAGCATGGTTATAGAAAAAAGGCAAATTAAAATACTAAATTTATATTTTGTTCTTCAATAACATACTCTGGACCCACTACACATGTATAAAGTGCAATTGGAAAAAATCTAAATTTGTCAAAATATTTTTTGGGATGATATGGGGCAAATTTATAAAGCAGTAAACATGGTTTTCAGCAAACATTCACTAGTAGTGAGTCAGTCATGTCAATCATGTAATTTAAAACAAATTCACCAGGACGACTCACCATCAATGGTGAAGGTTTGGTGAATGTCAGATTCGCAGTTCTCAAAAAATGTCCCTATCAGTCATTTAGATGAATATTTACAAACTTCTGTCTTCTATGACAAAATTCATTTTGAAATGGCCACCAAAATTATTAGTCGTAAGAGAGGCAGGCAGAGGGTAGCAGGGGAGACTCATTATAAATGATTGTCAATGTATCTATGCCATGTGCACTATTGGGACTGGTAGATTGATGACAGTTTGACAATATGGATACGTTAAAACTTTTGGAAGAATTTGTGGGGCTTATTCTTCAATTTACTTTTGCCCATGACAAGCATATTGTTACTTTATTTTGATTTGACAATGCTGGTAGGTATACAGTAGCAGGTAACAAATCTATAAAAAATTTTAGAACAGTAAAAATATTTAGTGTTTTTTACATGCCACTCATGGGCAGCAGCATTCTCTTGTCATGGGAAAGTCTGTAGGACAGCACGCAGAAGTAAGATGAACTCAAAAGACAAAAGTTTCTATTAATTCTCCAATTCACATATAATTGGAGATGATCAATTAAGAATCATGTGCCTAATAGTCTTTATAGGGGCAACAATAAAAGTAATTTTCGTTTATTATGGGGGCAAATATACATGTTTAAAAATGTGGCATTTCTTGGGAAATGTATATTGCATCAAAATTGCTTCTGTGCTCGGTTATTATGGGCTCTAGACTATATTCACCATGATCCCAAACAGTGGTTAACCACTTCACTACTGCCATATGCTTTAAAACAACGGAATGATGGATGTGTATTTCTGGAGGGTCATCATCAGACAGCCCAGATCACAGGCACAATGTGCAGAGCTGATCAGAGTGGCTCTTTACCTTGATATCACTATGATAACTAGACATGTGCATTCGGATTTGGACGAACCTGCAAATCAACGAAAATCAGTTGATTCGGCGGTTTGTCCGAATCCAAACTAACTAATTTAATACTGTATCTGCCCGAATAAACTAAACCGATATTCAGGCATACATAAATTTGTTTTCAGAACATGTCGGTGGCCATATTGGGCGCCAGCGTGTTCTGCGCATGTCCATCGCCATCTTGGAGTAGATTTTGGTATACACCAAGATGGCGGTGCTCAAACATGTGGGCGCCGCCATCTTGGTGTGTACCAAGATCTATTCCAAATGGCAGTGCACATGCGCAGAACGCACCGGATATGGCCGCCGCACTTTCTGCGGTTTTAGTGTGCGGTTTCCTTTAATGAAACAAATGAAAACGTTTTTTGTTTTCATTTATTTCGTTTGGAAACAAATGCTTTTTGTTGTGCACATGTCTAATGATGACCAATCAAAATACTGTAATCAGAAATGTAAATATTATGATGTTTACATTTGAGAGACCTTTTCTCTCACAAAGGCAGTGGAGGAAGTAGTATTTATCAATACAGGGGAATTAAAAGGATTGTAGACAGCAGCTGTTTTTAACGGTAAGGAGGTTTAATTAATTATAGAATTATTTGTAACCCTTTCACCCCCTTTCCCTCCAATACATCTCATCTGCATCCTGTCTCTCTCATCCAGGTGATCTGTATATTAACATCTTCATCTTCCTTATCCTACATATTACCCCCTCATCTCCATCTTCCCATTAAATGTGACCTGCATACTAATCCCTTCACCTCTTCCTCCCACTGTGTATCATCTATCTATACATTATCTATATGTGTTGTAACTAGTACCACCAGTACCAAGCTCCATGTTTTAATAATTTCAATACTAGCATTTCTTTACTGTAAAAAATTTTTTGCAAAAATGAAATTACCTTGGGATGCCTACGTTCCAAAATAGCACCATTGTGGGGTTGTGTTACTGTCCTGGCATTTTTATTTGAAATGGTTTATACCAGAAATTAAAGAAAATTGTTTTGTTCAACATTATTGGTCTGTTTTCCTTTATATAGTAAACTATAACTCATCCAGTGTTTATTCAATTACCACAAAAAAAGCTCTATAAAATAATTAATAATAAATTATTTGGTTCACTGTTGTATGGTTGGGTCAGTCAAAAAAACTTCAGCACTGAAAACTGAAAAATGACCCGGAAATGAAGGGATATTACAGGCTTAACTCAAGTGGCTAAACAACTGCATATTACTTCAAACTGAAAAATAGGTGAATAAACTGTACAAGCTTGAAGCATGCCAATATACTGGAATAAATGACTCCACAGAGTACATTTATGTTTCAAATATTGATGTATATGTGTAATACATTGTACAGTATGGAAGCATTGTTATCATAGATCAAAAGCATTAAAGACATAAAAATATATAGTAGGAAGATATACTGATGCACAATACCACAAATTACACTAGTAAACAATTGTTGCAAACATAAAGACTTTTTTTTTTGTGTTAACGTTTACACATTTCGTCAGTCAATACATTTCTGATAAGCTGCCTTTATGGGCAATCATTATAAACTTCAAAAACATGCTGGTCTGGGTGTTTGACAACAATTCAATTGCCATGTACAGTGCATCACTTTGAATACAGCACTGAAGACATCAACACACTCCTCAGTAGAAACTTCCCATGTGTATCATGTCATCAAATTTTCCTACTGTGCAATACATTTTTTCAACTTTTTCAACTCCTAAAAACGAGATGACGCGAGGATCTTTACACCCACACACACACACAATAGGTTGGACTTGATGGACATATGTCTTTATTCAACCTCAAATACTATGTAACTATGTAACTATGTAACTTTAAAATTGCTGTGCTGAAATACAGCAATGGCATAACCCCAACCTTATTTATTATCACTACAAAAATATGTTGTATGTAGTTTTGCATACAACACCTTTTTTTTTTTTATCCAGCAGTGAAAAGTACAGATTGACCAGTGGTAATAACAATCTAACTAGATCTAAAAGTATAAACCTTAAGCCCTCAGCTTTGCAAAAATTGGCCAGTAGCATAACATTTTCATAGTATAGTTTGTAAGCTTATTTTGCAGTGCCACACTACAATGTCTTAAAAATGTTATACATGTCAAAACAGAGTGCACAAAAACGCTTTAAACACCACAGCCCTTACATTCCCATGTCTTCACCAATCTCTGTTGATCTAATTATTCCCAAAATATCCAAAGGTGTATGTTGGTAGCAATTGGTTAGCATTATGACAGAATGCAAACACTTGAATAGGCAGCAAACTGGAAGAGCTCTGCAGTTTGGTCTTTTTTACCATATGCATAGTTATATAGTAGGTAAGACTGAATAAACACAGGTCCATCTAATTCATCTATATGTGTTTTGCATGTACAGTATGTTCTTAGTTTCCAAGGGCATAACATTCAATGTTTTCTATATTGATACTGATCTGCCATGCTGCTACCCACTTCTCAATTTTATCAAGGTCTTGCTGAAGTGAATTGTATGCCTTGTTGCAAACTTATTGCCCTACATAGCTTAGTATTATCAGCAAACACTGAAATTAAGTTATGTATTCCAACCTCTATATTGTTTATGAATAGGATAAACAGAATTGGACCCAGGGACTAAACTCTGGGGCATTCCACTCATGACTTTTGACCATTTAGAGAATGAGCTGTTAACCGCTACCTTTTGGATCCTTTACTGCAACCAGTTTTTTACCCATGTGCATACCGTTTTTTTCAATGCCAATGGGTCCTAATTTGTAACCTAAACGTTTGTGGGGTACTGTATGCTTTAATGTGTGCTTTAGCCATGTCCAGATAGACCACATCTACTGGGCTTCCTCTATCCAAATTATTACTCACTTCATCGTAGAATGTCAAAAGGTTGGTCTGACAAGAATGATCCTTCATAATTCCATGCTCATTGTTACTTATGATACCATTATCAAATGCAAATTTCTGAGCAAACAAAAAATAAAAGCCAGGTCTAAAGCGCTACTACCAGTGGAAAACAGAGTTTTGGGGTGTTGAGGGCTGGGAGAATGCAGGATATGGGTGTCAAAATCCTCCATTGGATGACGAAAGGCGTAAGGGAGAGAGAGGTAACAGTTGTAATATGAGGTGTGGTACCATGTTTAAAAAGTGTAGAAACTCACCATGAAGTTTTCATGGGTGCGCTGTCATCGACGTCAAGATTGCTGCAGGAGAGAGTTGAATGGAGGTCGTCTTGTGGAGTCTTCTATCTTGATTGGAGAGTCTGATGAATCCTTGTGGGTGTGCGTGGCGAGTGGCGGGCACCGGAGTCCTGATGTACCTTGGTGTGATGCTGCTCAGGGTCTAGAGGCGTCCTGATGAGCGGTGGTGCAGGGCTTGCGAGGTGGCGGTCTTGCCCACTAATGCCACGACGTAGGATGTCGGGTGTGTAGGTGGGTGGGGAGACGCCGATTGCGTTCCACGTGGGGAAAGTTTGTGAGGCAGAGAGGCAGTGGGCAAACCTGCGGTGCAGGATTTCTCCCTGTCACTTATAACCAGATTTTTCTGATGATTTTTTTATGGGGCCTATGTGTCCCGTCCTTACTTTTTACTATTTATATATTTATAGAATTTCCTAGGGTCTTATTTCCTTTCCATGGCTGTATGTTATTTGTAAAAAAAAGAGATATAGTTTTTCAAGCACACTCTAATTATGAAGCTCAAATGACAGCCTTGGTAAGGGGTAAAAAACAGCTGATCTGCAGCTCTTTTCCTACAGGTAGAGGTGTAAGGGATAACAAGGGGAAAAGTAACTCAAATGACTATGTTGCACGCCCATGGTAACAATATTGATGCACCGTATTACACAAAATTAGAAGCACCTCTTGTGTGAATCTCCCGGGGTGGTGTGTTGCGGTCAGGAATAAGAGTGGCTCATCTGCAATCGAGAGCATAAAAACCAACCAGCACACTGATTGTGCAAAACTAAAAACATTTATTAAGAACATAAGATGAGTACTCTAACACTAAAAGTCTTAAGAGGATGCCCATCACACATGGAATAAAAGGCGGTCTGTGACTCTGTATGGGATCTTGGGGTCCAGTCTCAAAGAGATCCTGCACAGTGCAGAAGCGTTCTTCTGTCCCCCATCAGACGCCTGGGCCGAGTGGTAGCGGTGATGCCAGCAGCTATTCAGTCCTGGGTTTGATCGCTAGCCAGGGATGACAGAGGGACTGGAGGCGCTTGGGTGGTGCTCTTCTGTTTTTGTTTTGTTATGTATATTCTTTGTAGCATATTTTTGCTGCCCTAATAGCGCTTTTGTATTTTTTATTGCATTCCTTTTAGTGCTTAAATGCTAGTGATGATCCTTCCATCTCATACTTTTTAACCCCTTCGTGACGGGAGACGTACACTGTACGTCCAGCCACAAAGGTACCAAATGACTCCTCACGTACACTGTACGTGACGAGTTATTTGCTGCTCTCTCTCAAGCTATACTGGCTTTTTTTTTCTTTCACGAATAGATACAAAATGTATCTATTCTTGAAAGGAGAATGTTTCAGTGTGCTGATTTGTTGTTGCAACAAATCAGAAAACCTTTAGTGACAGCTGAATCCTGAACTGCTGCAGGATCAGTGTCACTAACTTATTATCGGCTGTTCTGAAGTTTGAAGCAGCCTGATAATAACCAAAAATGTTTTAATTTATCAAGCAGTAATAGTAAGATTAATTCACAATGACTGCTTGATATAATTAAATAAATAAAATAAAATTTTTAAGTTTTAAAAGTTTTAAAAGTGAAAAGTGTAAACAAAACAAAAAATAAGTGTAAAAAAATTAAAAATAAGGGACAAATAAATTACCCTCCCTGGCGGTATGATTATTCAGGATTTTAGGTACCAAAAGCGGTACATTGTTTTTCAAGCAAATATGTTGTTTTACATTGTAGGCCTGTAGTTCTTAGTAAATCCTAGGAATAACTCACCTAAATCTGTCCAAACAAGAGTCCAGTAGACATCCCGGGTATGTTAAAGTTTGAAAAACAAAATAATAAATTATAATATAACAAATAATTAGAAATAATTACACAAAACAATAATATAATAATAATACATTTAATTAAATAATGTATTCAAACAAAAAACACTGACATCTGTCCAAGCAAGGGTGCAATATTACTTCAGTAAACATCTCGGGTATGGTAAACTTTGAAACAGGGGACAGCACAAAGTCCGACGTCACAATCGGGGCAATGGAACCTGGTCTCTTTTCGGATTTTTTTGCCGCTGTCATCGCGCCTCGAGCAGCAAACTACGCACAGCCTTGTGGGTGCTGACTTTCTTTCTGTTGGAGGGACGTAGTCCATAAAGTGACGACCAGTCAGGCGTTCTGGGTTGACTACGCCAACAGCACGACGTCCAGGTCTACTCGCTGATGGCGTTTGGTGGTTCGAAAAGATTTCTTCGGAAATTTTCCAGATGAAGTCTGAATGCGCCATAGGCTT
>NW_017308000.1:128570-196082 GCF_000935625.1 Nanorana parkeri
GCTTAATGTACAATGACTGCTTGATATAATTAAATAAATAAAATAAAATTTTTACGTTTTAAAAAAAGTGAAAAGTGTAAAAAAAAAAAAATTGTGAAAAGTGTAAAAAAAAAATGTGTAAAAAAAAAGTGACTAATAAATTAATCTATTTATTGAATTTTTTTAGCTGTACTGGTTTTGTAAAAAAAATACTACAAATCAAAACTGGGAAAAAAGTGTTTTTTTTTTATTTTTTCCCCTCTTTTTTTATATTTTATTTGTCCAAAGTGAGGCGTTAGTCACACATATGTGATATAAATATGTAGCCCTATCTGTCCTCTAAAAAACAATATATAATATGTGTGGGTGCACTTTGTAAGAAAGTATATTACTGACATTGAAGAATCACACAGCAAAAATGTCAAAAGTGTGTCAGTAATTTACGAACAGAAACTAAAAACAAGCTCAGTCACGAAGGGGTTAAAGGACACTTTTATCTAATTTATTAGTCGTTTTACTCCTGAATTTAACCAGCCCAGTTTAACTTTTTTTCTTTTAAATTTGTTGGTTAATGGAATGCACTTGCAAATTTTGTTGTTTAATATGGCATTAAAGCACTCCCACTTGTCTTCTTCCCCCCCCCCCTTCTTTCTTAACTGTCCCTCCGAAATACAGTAAATTGTACCCCCTAATATTCACAGCCCAGTCATATGAGTACTCAAACCAGATTTCTGTTATTCCCATGAAGTCATAATCCTCAGTTTCTAGTAAAAGTTATAACTCTTCAATTTTGTTACCCAGACTTCTAGCATTTGTGAACATATATTTCATGTTTTTGTTACAGTTACATTTTTGCAATTATTGCTCACTATCATGCTGCAACATGCTTCTGCCAGACTCTCAGCATTGGATTTGGCTTACATAGTTTCTCTAAAATCTGTTAAGATCATTCTTTCACTCCTTTACTCCTATTCCCTGCACCTCTAGGCTCTGTAAACTCTTCCTACCATTTTCTCCCCAAACAGATCTGCACCCTCCCCATTTAGGTGCTTTCCATCCCTACTGTAGAGCTGGTAACTTACTGAAAAGTCAGCAAAGGACTCTATGAATCCCATACCCCTTAATTTTTACACCAGTTCCTCAACCACTTGTTTATCTGCCTTAGATTCCACTGTCTCTCTGGTGTGGCTAGTGGCACAGGGAGTATTTCAGAGGATACTACCTTTGGAGGTCCTTTTCTTTAGCGTGTCACCTAAGTCTCTAAAATCTTTCTTGATGATGCTCCATATTCCTCTGATGTTGTCATTAGTACTGATGTTTACCATGGCAGATGGGTCCTCTCCAGCCCCACCCAAGAATCTGTCCATGTGATCCGCAATGTGTTGAACCCGAGCGCCCAGTAAACAACATTCTGTTTGGTGATCATGGTCTTTGTGACAGATTACTCTGTCTGCCCTCCTTAGAATGGAGTCCCCTACCACTAGAATCTGCCTTTCTTTCCTTATGCACTTGGTCCCCTCCATACTAAAGCAATCACTCCCCTGGCAACGGGAGGAGGTATTCTGCTCCAGTAATGCTACCCCTGAACTGAGATCCCCAACATCATGCAACTTGACATTTTTATTGGAATAAAACAATTCAGGACTAACCCCTATAGAACTTTTCTCTACC
Source organism: Nanorana parkeri (assembly GCF_000935625.1). Taxonomy (NCBI): domain Eukaryota; kingdom Metazoa; phylum Chordata; class Amphibia; order Anura; family Dicroglossidae; genus Nanorana; species Nanorana parkeri. The sequence goes on from NW_017308000.1 coordinate 130,221, forward strand.
CTGTCTTCTAACTGTGACCCAGCTACATACCTCTGGATCCTGCACCTGCATATCACCAGCTGACATCTGATGTATAAGGTCTAAACTCCTCTCCATGTTGTTAATGCTTCTAAGTGTCGTCAGTTGAATTTTTAGATCCAGGATATGGGCTTCTAAGCAAACAACTTGCTCACATCCCGCACAGCAGTATTTGCTCTGAATAGTTGCTCAAGGAGTGCATACATGGAACAGGATTTGCACTGTATTGAATTACCATTAATGGAAGTCATGCCAACCAAAACTAGGACCCTTGGCCAGCCTTCTTAGAGCACCCTGCTGGTCTCCCAGTGACCCTTCATTTTCTTAGCACCTCTTGCAGTTATTTATAGTGCCTTTCAGTTGTCTCATTGACATTAGTTATCAAAGAACCCATTATATTATGGTGCTTTTCACTTATCACAGTACCAATAAGATTATAGCTCTTGTCAGTTATCACAGTGCCCAAAAATTATTTTAGCGCTTATCAGTTATCATATTGTCCAATATTATTTAAATGCCTGTCAGTTTTAGTTTCTTACAGTTACCTAGTTACATAGTTACATAGTATTTGGGGTTGAATAAAGACATAAGTCCATCAAGTCCAACCCATATAGGTCTGTGCATCATCTCTTTAGTTATTTCAGGTTTTTTTAGTGCCAGTCAATTAATCACAGTTATCAACAGTTAATACAGTGTCCAGCAGTTATCACAGCAAATACAGTGCACAGCTGTTATTACAGTACACAGTAATACAGTCATAATGCATCACATTTTGCAGTGACTACATGAAAAGTATATTAAGGACTTTCACTAGGCCACCAGCCACCTTTTAGGCCCCATTCACACCCAAATCACAAGGTAATCACAACACAACGGAGGGTCCTTTCGTATCTTCTGATTTCTGTGCAATCTGATCCATTGTGTTGTGATTTTTAGGCTTTTGGGTTTTATTAAACTTTATTAAAGCTTGCAATGTGTTGCGTTGCATTACACACATTTTTGCAGCATTGTGATCTGCTGAAAAAAGTAGAGCGTGTTCTAGTTTTTTTTCATTGCAGTCGACAGAATCGCAACGCAACGCAGCGATGTGAACTGTCCCATTCACACCGATTCATTTTTTAACAGATTCATTGGGAATGGGGGCTTAATCAAAGTATTAACAATAGAGAGCATTTATGTTACTAATAAAATCCTCCAAATTATTTCAGTGACTACATGCACAGTATTTAAGAATTTTTACTAGGCTGTATGTAACCAGGGTCACAGGACAGCAATAAAGGCACATAAAGGGGTATGCAGAAACAAGGTACAGCAAGGATACAGTCCTGGAATAGAGTCCAGCTGCCCAAATCACTTCTACTTTAAAGTCCATTTCCACCTTTGTAAGTGATGAGCATTTATTGTGGTAATGAAGAGGTGCAGTGATGATGTATGCATGTGCACATTTTCATGACTCACATTGCAGGTTTTCTTTTTTTTATGAAGGATTTATTAGGCCTGAAGCCTAATACATTTCTCCACAGGAAATTCAGTCAGGCACCAGGGTGTCAAACTTTAATCAGCTGTCCCCCTCCCTGTCACCCATTGTAACATGATCAGTAAATAGAGGGGGGGGCATACACACAGCACAGAGGCAGAAATTTCCATGCGGATATGAAGAGGAAAGCTAACAAAAAAAGTTTGTTCATATACATCAGCTGCACATGCCAGCTTCATGTGCACTCAGTGTACATTGCTGACAAATGTTTTTTTTAAAAACCTCTAAAAAGGTGGAAATGGGCTTTAAAGCTGACTGTTTGCTAAGTTTGAATAAACACACTTTCAGCTGATATACATTTTACTATGTTTAGAGTAAAGTGCGTCCCAAATGGATAGTGAGGTATTTGTCAAGGAGTGCGTATCATTGGATAATTGTCTATATCGCATCGGAATCCAACACACCTTACACAAGTTTGCTTGGCTCAGGGCCTGTTCCATTTGTTCCCACAATTTCGTCTCCCCAGCGTAATGCCAGTCTATGAGTCTGGCCAGGGAAGCCGCTCTATAATACCTCCTGAAATCAGGGAGGGAAATCCCACCCAGCGATTTTGGTCTGGTTAAGATATTATAAGATATCCTTGCTTTCATGTTTCTCCATATAAATCTAGAAACCAGCAACCGGAGCAGCATAAAATAGGTCAGCACGGATGGCATTCAGGAGGGGCATGTAGTTATATTTGAACATATCCTGTAGGCGAGGCGTATAATTAATCCCCAGGCATTTTAAAGAGTGCGTTTGCCACGTAAACGGTAAGCTAGATTTTAGGGCTCTGGCTTCTATGGGGGGGGGACTGTTAGATTAAGGATGGTAGACTTTGAGAGTTCCTGATGTAAAACAATATATCGTCTGCGTAAGCAGCGTATTTGTGTTCTCTAGGACCCACCTGCACCCCCTGAATATCAGGATTATGAGTTATGGTGGACAGGAAAGGTTCCAGGGAAATGGCAAACAACAACGGCGACAATGAGCACCCTTGTCTGGTGACATTACCCATGGAGAAGGGGGGGTTGTGCACTCCGTTAATCCTCACCCTGGGCATAGGGTTCTGATACAACACAGCGATCCTAGACATCATACCCGATCGCAACCCCATGACCCTCAATGTTGCCAGCATGAAATCCCAGGCCACTCGGTCAAACGCTTTTTCCGCGTCCGTTGACAGTAAGTGTGGCCTGGGATATCCTGCGGACACAGGACATGACATGTAGGGTGTGCAGGGAGTTTTCCCTGGCTTCCCGACCCGGGATGAATCCAGTCTGGTCTGGTGATACAAATTTAGGTATCAGGGCCTGGATGCGGAGTGCCAGAACCTTAGAGTATAATTTGATATCCACGTTCAACAACGATATGGGCCTGTAGCTAGGGCTGCAGGTGGGGTCCTTCTCTGGATTGGGTAGCACAGTAATATGAGCTAGGGTCGTTTCAGTACGCAAGTTCCCACCGGAGGTGAGGGAGTTCGCGTAGCTGGTTAGGTGGGGTAATAGTAGATCTTTGAAGATTGGGGGGTGAATCCATCCGGACCTGGTGCTTTGCCCATAGCCATCGTATGTAGCGCGTTCGCGAACTCTTCCACAGCTTCCATTGCCTCCAACTCCTCCACTGGAAGTGTTGGGCGGTGTGCATTGTGCAAGTACTTATCGATAAGAGTTTTCCTGAGCTGAAGGGTATTAGCAGGAAGTGTATGAGCGTCAGCTACATTATACAGGGTACGGTAATATTCACAAAATACTTTGGCTATATCTTGGGAGAGATGTACCATCTTATCGCCCAAGGTCTTAATTCTAGGGATATATGTTGCCAATTGTTTTCCCGGTGTGTTGCCTTCTGCATAAGCCCGTTGTCGCATTCACATTAATTTTTGGGCCGTTTTATGGTCCAACAGTTTTTTTAGGTGTTCCCTGTAGTGTTGGAGAGCCTGCAAGTGTGTTCCAATTGTAAAGAAAGTTTATGAAGGCGTTCCAAAAATTTGATTTGTGTCAGCAATGTCTATACTGCCCGTTCTGACTCCCTCTTTTTCCTGGTACCCAATTCTATTAATTTTCCTCTAGTTACCGCTTTGTGGGCCTCCCAAATCACCACTGGACAGGCATCATGCACAGTGTTTTGCTGAAAATAACGCTGTATATCCTCTTCCAGCTGTGCCTTGGCTATAGGGCACTGCAGTAGGTATTCATTCAGTTTCCAATTAGTAGATTTAGAAGGTAGGAGCGGCCAGGAAACGGAGGTCAGAACTGGGGAGTGATCAGATAACGTCCTTGTGGCTATTGAGGCCGAGTTGACCAGGTGTAAGTGGTGGTGATCTATGAATATCATATCTATACGGGAATAAATCCTGTGGGTCACTGAGTAATGGGAGAAGTCTTTGTCCGAGGGGTGTCTATACCGCCAAGTGTCCATGAGTTGCGCCTTATGTAACCTGGATTTGATAAAGGACAGTTGGCTATAAGATATTGCCGTGTGTCCTAGGGAGACATCCAGGTGAGGATCCAACGCTAGAATAAAGTCCCCCCTACCAGCAATATCCCAGAGGTAAAGTCCAGGAGGCCAGTAAGCGTCCAGGATAGAAAGCCAATTTGATTCTGGTTGGGACAGTAGATACATGCCAACGTACAAGAAGTGTTGCAGAGAGTTCCTTTTAGAAATATGAATCGACCTCTATCATATACTTTAATAGGGCTAGGGGAGTTGCCATAGGTGTTCTCAGGGGCACCCCTTTTGTGCTATCAGAAATTAGAGTCCGTTAGACTATAATACCAGGTGGGGTAACGGTAAGAGTTCATACGCGTATTAGTGGAATGTAATAGGTGTGTCTCTTGGAGAAATACTATGTCGCTAGAGAGCCTGTGTAGTTCTCTCAAGATCTGATGGTGTTTAGCGGGGGTGTTCACACCTCTTACGTTATAAGAGGTTAAGTTCACAGTTGCCATGGTGAGTCAGCAGCACCTGCCAGGTGCAGCACAATGTGAGAGACAATATTCTTCCTACAAGGATAAGGGAGACCTTCAGCGGAGAGGGGGGGAAGGGGAGGGTAGAAGGGTAACAAAAACATACATGAAAATAAGCAAAACACATAAACAACATAATGAACATTTCGTTGACTGCAGAGGACAATGCCGTCAACAATTCAAGCCGGCACAGCAGGTACATAGATCCTGTCATGCAGGTCCCATTTATCATGGGAATGGAACACCAGCATCCAAGTGCCTTCAGGGGGGGTACATGGGAACGCAGGGAGTCCGAACGAGAGAACGTCCACTATAGTACCTGGTAAGCAGGCCGATATCCAGCAACAAGCGATGCGAAATGCATCAACAGTGTAGGATTAACTTATGCCGTAGGAAAGCAAAAACCATAAACGTATAAATCAGAACAAATAATAAAAAAAACTTTTAAAATTCCGAACAAGAACCGTTGCAGAGGCTGCGCCCACCCTATTCTCAGGGCAGGTAATCCAGTGACCACCGCAAACTGTGTGATAAGGCGGATCATAGAACATCGATGGGTAAATATGGGTACAACTGTATAGTCTCACCCATGTCCTGCGGGCACCTCCGGTCTACCAGATCGTCTCTTCTTCGGGGTAGTGCGCCAGCTGCTCGCTGCGTCGGTGGAGGGGCCCGGTACCGCGGTGACCCAGCCGGGTAAGTCGGGCACCGGGATGTTTAGATCCGAGCAAAAAGCTTCCAACTCCTCCGGGAAGCGCAAAACCGCCGATCTGCCCCCCTTTTTGGGCTATAAGAAGGGCTGGAAAGCCCCAACGGTAAATTATCTGCGCCTGTCTGATTTGATCCAGTAGAGGGCGTAGGGCTCTTCTCCGCTCCAGAGTCTCGCGGGCCAGGTCCGGGTAGATATAGTTACATAGTATTTGAGGTTGAATAAAGACATTAGTCCGTCAAGTCCAATTAGGATCTCATTCTAGGAGTACCTGTACCAATGGAGTTGTGCACCGTCAAAATCAATGGACGACATCCCTCTCAGCTTCCTGGATACTTCCTCCTTGTCTCCATAGTTGTGGAACCGGCAGATTACATCCCGGGGGGCGTGTCCGAGAGACTACGTGGGCGCAGGGCTCTGTGCGCCCTATAGAAGCGTATAGGTGTAGAGACCGGCCTTCCCAGTACAGAGTTGAATATGCCTTATAGGGAAGCCACGAGATCGGAATCCGCGGTAGCATCATGTAGGCCCCGGATCCGCAAGTTGTTTCGGAAGTTGCGATTCTCCTGGTTCTCCACCTTGTATAGGAGGCTCCACTGCGCCATAGCCATCTGACGGTGGGCTTCCCGGCATTCTCTAATGGCACTGTCATGGTCATCTAGCTGGGGGGCGGGGGATGAGACTCACTAGAAAATGAGAAATATAAGTATTTTGAAGAAAAAGAACAGACATTTTATAAGAATGTGGGCATCCTAGATGGAAAAAAATGAAGCTTTAACATCACTTTAATACTAAAAACATTTCAGCAAATTCACCAGTATTGGCTATTCTAATATCTTCAAAGCAGAAGCAGGTACACATCTCCTAATTCTTGCAAAGAATAGAGCTGACATTGAGTTTTTTATCTATTCTTTCTTCTCAACAAATATAGTTTCCACTCAAACATTTTAAGTACACTGTCTCTCTGCAAACCTTATAGGAGAAAAATTCAAACACACATTGTGGATCATGAAGTCACTAAAGAAAATCCATGTTGTGTGACTCCGTTTAAAAAAACGATGAAAGTCTTTAGCTCTAAAGGCCAGTCATATGTCACTTTTGATGTAAACTACTAATGTTATCTGCAAGTTACCTTCTTGCTTTTGACACAGCAAGAGGAGGAGCAAATTACACTCAGGTTGCTATTACCCATGGTATGACCTTTAAAACAAAGGCATTTTTCAAATGTTTGGATTTAGTTAGGTGGAATTTGAAATCCCTGACTTTTAATCATTTACCTTTTTGTTTGCCTTTAAAAACCTGTAATGCTTATTACTAAAAATGTTTCTGTAAACAGTGTAACTTTATTGTTGGCAATGGTAGTGGCAAGCAGTTAAAATCAATCTACAGTTCAAGTTTCTATTTTTTATCATCAATAACAACATAAAACTCCAGGGTGAAAGTATATATAAACACTGAGTGGATAAGATTTAGTTTGCTAAACAAATTGTGTACCATTATCAACAACTGCTATTTTGTTTTCGTAAAATACAGTTTTGTTAAGTCTTCCAGGAAACTCAGGAGTCACCTGAAATTTCTGGTTGATCTCTCAAGAGCTTGACTGATGCTGTTTGTGTTCTTACCACCTAGCACAGTATGTATACTGGATTGTGTGGGCAGAGTGATCTACTGTCACTGATAGTCCTGACTAGGGATGAGCCGAACACCCCCCTGTTCGTTTCGTATTCGAACAGTCGAATGGCTGAAATGTTTGAATACGAACTCAAACTCAATGCAAGTGTATGGGGGTTGAATGTTCGACCCCCATACAGTTGCCGGTACATGTAATAAATACTGTGTACTGCCCCCCTTACCTCCGCTGCGGTCCCCGGCCTCCGGTCCCCTGGTCCGTCCGCTCGCTGTCTCGGTCTCCGGTCCCCTCGTCCGTCCGCTCGCTGTCCCGGAGGTCCGTCGGCTTCTCTCCTTCAGTCCGGCCGCAGCTCCTCTGCCCCGCCCCCTGCCTCCACTTCATCTGCAGGCTGGGAGCCATACCCAGCCTGCTATTGGATATTGTAAAATGCAATAGCCAGTAGCAAGCTGGCTATTGTACCCGCCTGCTGTCAATCAGCATGGGGGGACCTGATAGAGAACTTTCTCCATCAGGCCCCTCCTCCACTGAGCCCTGATTGGGCAAAGCCTTGCACCTGACCTGTGGTCAGGTGCAAGACTTTAACAAATCAGAGCTTCAGTGGGCATTTTGTATTATGGAATGTACGCGGTCGAACTGCCGATGTTCAATTCGAACTCATGTTCGAATCGAACACTCGGCCCATCCTTAGTCCTGACCTGATGTTAGACATGTGTGGGTGCAAAAAAAATGTGTTTTTGTTTGCTTTTTCTTTGATTTTTCATTATTTTGTTTTTCGGGATTTGGGTCCAAAAGTCAATTCGTTTTGGGATTCGTATGAAATCTGAATTTTTTTAAATTTAGTTAGCGGTATGTACGAACAAATTATCATTGCAGCAAAGTGACATTAAAGTTTCCAGTGACACAAAATTACCAAAGTAAAAAATATATATATTTTTTTTATAGTTCACATAAAAGAACATTTGATAAAATTCCAAACCAGACCCTTAATCCGGGCACTGACCTGGCAGGGCACGAAAGGGGGGACGAGCGAGTGCCCCCTCCCTGCGCCATATGACCTGAGGACAGTGGCCTGCCATTGCATGACAACAAATGGTTGAAGCCAGCTGTAACATCTTGGCAGACTCAGCCCATTTGGTTTCATTCGGCTGAGACCTGAGAAGACCCATTTGACAACTGTCGACACAATGTCAACAAATAGACAGAGCCAGTGGTGATGTCACCGCTATCTTCACCTAGTTGTTCACATTGTGCTGCCATCTGTGAAATCAGTCAGTTCGTCGTGTGCGGACATGTTTCTTTTTTGACGAGTCAGCATGGTTGTGGACAATGCTGGACGTCAAGATTGACCTTTGGATTATGTTGATGGATCCATTTTTTGAATTTTTGGGATTTTTCATTTTTTTATTAAAGGAATTGTCACGTAGTTACATAGTTACATAGTTAGGTTGAAAAAAGACACATGTCCATCGAGTCAAAAACTTTTGTTGTGTTTTTTTTTCAATTAAAGGATTTTTTTCTAAAAGTGCAGTGTTTATTTACATTTGCCTTTAGCCCTTTAGTCAATGAATAGGAGTTCAAGTACCTAAACAGTTTGGTATGACTTTTGGGGGGAACCCCATGCTTTTTTTTTTTACATTTGAGGTCCCAGGCTCTCAAAATACCTGAACAATGCCTGCATCCAATCAGATTGTTCAGGTATTTTGACAGCCAGCGGGGCTGTCCAGCAAGATATTGAAGCATGGCCCAGTGGGATATTCCGAAATCCACACAGTTTAGCGTAGTTGGAGGAATCTGACTTTTTTCATCTGACCATAGAAAAACTGCAGATAATCTATAGGTATCACAATCAAGCGGGTTGATGGGAAATGGACTGCAGCTGCAGAACTGTGGAGTAGGCTGTATGGGATTGGGTCAGTCAGGCGACTCCCTACACACTCAGTGCGCTAGGAAGCCGTTCCACATCATGTATCCCAGCCTAGTCTTGAGGGAAGTTAATTTTAGTGTGAACGGGGTCTGATGGGACTGTAGCATAAAACAGCTCGGGATTCTACAGGGTTATTTAACTGAAGACACTACCACAGCTGTTGGGCTCACTATAGCTAACAGCAATTCCAGGAAATAAATCAGCAGTATGGATTAATGCAATTATATATCATAGTCATGAAATGTTTCAGCAATATGAATTGATGCAGGTATCTAGTTTTAGACAACATGGATTGATGCAGGTATCTAGTTTAGACAACATGGATTGATGCAAGTATCTAGTTAGACAATATGAATTGATGCAGGTATTTAGTTTAGGCAGGCAATCCTCCAGTAGTAGGAATTGATGCAGATTTTAGCTTAGAATAGGTAATACTGCAACAGTATGGGTTCAGGCAACTGAACATGTAGTCCCATGTAGAGCCTGGGCCCTGATACTTGCGGTTAAGGTGTCAACCCCGTGAAGATGTCTTTCCTTGCAAAGGCTGAGAGGCACTGTAGTGAGGAGCTGTGTCCGAGTGCACTGCAGGCTGAGCAGCGTGTGGGAGCCGGACTGGTTCAGTGGAGACAGTGGAGGCAATCGCTCAACGTTCCACATTGACTGAACGCCGAGTGATTGCCTTCACTGGGTTTATAAGACCCACGCCGAGCCCAGGGGGCGGATCCCCGCGTGACGTCACGACCGGAGCGACGCGGCGCCGGAGCGGCCGGGGGTGCCGAGGACGAGCCTGACAATAGGTGTATGGACAGATGAAGTTTGGGCTCATTTTTTACTTAATGACACCAATGATTTAAGATCTCTTACTGACACCAATGATTGTGAGCTAGTTTTTCCCACTGACACCAATTGATTTTGGACTTACTTTTACCCACTGACACCAATGATTTGTGGCTCATTTTATCCCATTGATACCAGGCTTTGTGTGTCAGAATAAGTTCCCTACCTTCCTGCTGGGCTTCCTAGGCTGCTGTACAGAAGTCTGAGGTATGATGGACACTGAATCCCTTAGTTATGAAACTTTAATATGCTACTGTAAATCACTGATCATCTTTAAGCATGTATATTGTATCTTTGTGGATGTGTAACTAGTGGTGTCCATATGAAACAAATTGTATTTCTTTAGACATGTTTCTGCTGGTGTCACTGCAAAACTGATTGTACCTCTGCAGATGTACTTTTTTGGTGTCAGTTGGGTACTGATTATATCTCTATGCTGCTGCAGTCAAATATGAATCTGAAGTGTTTATCCCACGAAGAAGACTGTGCAAGCTCTGATCTTTCAAAGACCTGCATGGGAAAAACTTTGTATGGGGGATGTTTATACAATGAAGTGACTTTCTTTAATAAATCTAGCCACAACCCTTATTTATATTAGTCACATGCCCTTTTCACAATAGCACACTTCATGTGATGATACTCCATAACTCTGGTAAGCTTCTCCCTAGGTTGACAGCTCTGTGTCCACATGCACTTGCTCCAGACAGGCTCTCTGATTGTCAAGTGGCTGTACAAAAAAACCTCACATGTGAGAAGTGGTGTGGGATCCCCTAGGGTGGGGGGTCTAAGGGCTAGCTGGTGTTTTGCCAGGGACACCCTCATGGAGATTTGGTTCTAGCTGATGCAACATCCTGGTTAACCCTGTTCTAGCGTGTTGAGACTAGACTGTGGAAACAGGAGATAACAAGTTTAACCAAGTTCAGTCAGTACTGGCAATGATACAAAACATGCAGTGGAGAAGAAGATCTCGAAGACAAGTATAAGATTGGGCCAGGCAGCAGTTAGGAAAAACCAAAAAAAAAGGAGAGAAAGCCAAGTTCGATACATGAGAAGTCTTAGATATAACTAGAAGGAAAGAAAGGCACAGGACTGAAGCTAGGAGGAAAACAAAAATAATTGATGGGAGCTAGAGGCTCAAAGACAAAATCCTTAAATAGGCTCATCCCCATTAACAGGCACAAACCTAAGACGTCATTAGCTGAGGTTTCTGACGAGAAACCCAGAAGCACCACCAAGAGAGGGAAAGCTGGAGCCTAATGGTGCAGGAAAGAAGAAGGAAGTGACACTGATGGTGAAAAAGGTGAACCATGCATGAGCAATGTGTAGGGCCACTTGTAGTTTTCATACGTTGGTGTGTTTGACACGGTGCATACCTGGACAAAAGTGGTCACTGCATAGCAGAAGGCAACTCGACAAGAAACTTTATGACAGAAACAATAGGTATTATTGTAATAAAAACTATTTAAAAATAGTGAAAGGAAACTTTTGAAATTACATGAACATGTTAAAGCTTTTATGGGAATTTTGTATTGTACTATAAGGCTGGTAGAGTAAGTCAGTTCTAAATTTCATATAATGTTTAATATACCATGCTAATGTTTATGGTCTATTTTTTATTTTCAGGTAAATATTACATATTGGACATTAATATTTTTAATTCTCTTTTTTTTGAGCCAGCAGAGGGAGTTGTATGCTTTATTTTACATATGTATCTCTATTAATCAACAGTTGAATTTTTTTTATTTACAAGCTCCATAGTTAAAGTTTCAATTTACACAAAAAAGTGGACAATTAATCAGCGGAGACTAATCCCAGTGATCCATCTGCTCTAGTATTGCTCAGTCTAAAGTTTCAATCAGAAAAACAGAGCTAAAAGTCAGGTAGTTACTGCTGTGATGTCTCTTTAGTCAACCTTTAGCTCTCTGTTAATCCTTTGTCATATACAGTATTAAATGTTTACTTGTAAAATAAAGACTGTGGAAAAATGAATGTTAAAACATTTTAAAAACAAACAAAAAAACTAAAATATAATCAACTCAAACCTTAAAGGAGAACTATGGGGTTAAGGCTTTTCCCCATAGTTCTCCTTAGGGTAACAGGAGGACACAAACTAGCGTCCTCCCGTCACCCTAGGCTCAGTATACCGCGAGCTGTAGCTCGCGGTATACTGAGATGCCGCAGCTGAAGCTGATCCCGACAATTATGCCGGGGACCGCCCAGCTGCGTGACTGACAGCTGGCACTGCCTATCTAGAGGCAGAGCCAGCTGTACCCGCCCCCTCCCCATCCGTTGAGCCAGTCAGCGCTGACGGATCGGAGCGGGGAGGGGGGAATCCAGCCCCTTACCTGTCACGGCAGTGAGCCGTAACAGGAGCGAGAGGTGAGCGAACGCCGGTATGTGTTCGCTCACCTCCCGATCTACTGAGCCAACCTGTGACAGTCTCATTGTCACAGATCGGCTAGAACTATGAGGTGAGTGAAAAGCACTCACCTCATAGTTCTCCTTTATGTTTCTATATAAAGGCTAGGAGAAAAGCTCTCCAGGTATTAATGTCCTCAAGTGCACAAACTGTACATCTGAAAAGCAGCATGAAATAATATTTTGTGTATAGGTAATATGTTGGTAACATTTACAAAGAAATAATGTGAATGGTCTGGTTCTTTTCAGAAGAATATAAAACCTTTTGTAATTTCCACCATTAGCATGACTTGCATGTATTTCTCTTCCAATATAAAAGGATCAGTTTGCAGAAATGTACCAAATCCTTATGTTAATAGTGCAGGAATTGATATAAAATAGCCATATAATAAATTCATACCTGCCATGGGTATATTAAATAGTTTTTTTTTGTGAGTTTTTTTCTGTTAGGCAATCTGCAAATAAGGCTTTCTACTGCTTAAGTAATTTTTCTGATAGAAGTATTGTAAAACCTGTCATGTCTGCCTTCAATTTTCCTTTAGATTTATAAAAGTGGCATAGAAAAGTACTTAATACACATAAAAATGCATTCTTGTCCAAATTTTAGCTAAAACACACCACTTGCTGTCTTACAGGGATGAGCTAAAATATGGAGTAGCCGTTTCCATGAATTTTGAGGTTATTTAAATAATAGTACAAAAGAGGTTCCCTATTGAACAGCAAAAACATTTTTTTTTCTGGAAAGCATTTATGACTGTGTTTTTGGCACATTTTGCTGTTACAAATTATAGACTATCAAATGTTGTTAGCTAGAAAATGGAAAAACTACTGCATGAGTTGTTTCCTTTCTTGTCAGATGCATATTAATTCAATGTAGTAAATGTTTGTGACTTAAATATATCTGTTGCCATGTCTACTGCTCAGTCAATAACATTAGCTAGAATAACTTAAATTGTCATGGAGTACTATATTTACACTCCACAACAATGCTGCATGCTACTAATTGATAGATAAATAGATAAATAGATAGATAGATAGATAGATAGATAGATAGATAGATAGATAGATAGTTTGATACATACATAGATTGATACATACATCTATATATACGTAGTGCATCTCTAAAAAAACACTTCATCAGCTGTTCACCTGATCCACTCTTATATTATTTAACTGAGGTTAAATACCTGCCAATCCTCCTGATTGCTACATTGGCTTTTAATTTGGCAATCCTCTGAGTTTTAACTGCAATAGTCCCCCACTCTTTTTTTTAGGATGGGGGTGTAGTACAATGTTAGGCTCTCTAAGCAAAAAAGTTTTGAGGGAGGCGGAAAGGGGAACACCTTGAAACAGCATGTTGGTAAAAGTGATTTACAAAAAACACATAGTTGAAATGTATTTGTTTACTGTTTTATCTGCCAAAGGATTTACAAACTTGATCAAGTATGGTATAGTAAGAACAACACTACTACTCAGAATGATCATTCTGCTGCTTCCTGACTTACCATAACTGTTTCTGGGGGTTGGCTTCACAAATTCCTGGGTCTTAATTACTGAACAGCTAACGATAGAGAGGTAACATAGGATGGAACAAAGGTGAACCAGGAAGCCTAACTGCTGTACCACAAAATCAATGTGTTACCCATCTGGCTTTGCACCATCCAGGGAATTTGTAAATTACAAGGCTGACTGGCCAGAATTACAAATCATTAATAGGTAAAAAAGTAAACAAATTCTGTACACTTCAACTATCTATTTAGCTGTTTGACTAAAGTTTCACCTTAGGGTTTGTACCTATACAAACCATATCACACATATACAAGAAGAACATTGGTACTGGCAATGTTTGTCTTACAAGGATAAAATACCATTCCTTGGCATTCAAAACAGTATCACTCAGGAGCAGAAAATTACTTCAAATTGTCATCTCTATTGAATTCATACAGTACATGATTTAAGAGAAATCACTTCAGATTAGAGAAAAAGTTTGCAGGGAGTAGAAATCAGTGCTGCATTCCAAATTCACAGTGTAGTGCACTTTCTTAATGGCTTTTGTTTTGATAGAAAAAAACTTACATAAAGCACTATCTTGAGGCTTACAAGAGAATACAATACAAGAAAAAAAGAAAAATAATTTATATATCCAACTTGTTTTCAACAGTATATGGGTAGAGAGTAGTGATGGGCCAAACAGAAACGAGTTCAGTTCAAATTTGAACTTTAGAACATTCAAAAAGTTTGAATTCGTACTCAAACTCAATGCAAGTCTATGGGGGTAGAACTTTCAAAAACAATTGTCCCCTTTAAGAGGGCTAATATACAAGTTATTGGCCATAAAAAGTGTATGGGGATCCGTGTACTGCCCTGGGGGACATGAATCAATGAAAAAAAACTTTAAAAAAATACAGTTTTTAAAGGAGCAGTGATTTTTAACATCACTTAAAGGGTAACAATAAAAATTTAAAATACATTTAAATATCGTGCCTGGGGGTGTCCCCTTAACCTGCCTGTAAAGTGGCACATCTGTACGATGTATAGATCCTGATGCAGCAAAACTGACATTTCTAAAGAAAAAAAAATGACATTTTTTTTCTTTCTCCCAAACAATAAAAGACCCTTTTTGTTTTACAAAAAAAAAAGCATGGGGTTCCCCCCAAATGTCATACCAGACCCTTAAGGTTTGGTAGGAATATTTAGGAGGGACTCCGTGTAAAAAAAAGTGTGTGGGGGTTCCCCTTTAAGTTATACCAGGCATTTAAGGTATATATATATATAAACATTTGGGCAGAGCGAGCAGTGACAGCTAGCTCCACCCAACTGTTTACAGTTGTAACAGGGTGAGCCATGATTGGTCATCATGATTTTGCCCAATCATGGCTCTCACTGTTCTCTGTGCCCTGATTGGGCACAGTCTTGCACCTGACCTGTGAGCCAATCAGGGCTCACAAGGCACAGCACCCTGTGCGGGGTGCGCGGCTGTCGAACAGCCAGCCGAACACCCTGACAGTTTATGTGTTCGCCGAGCACACAAACTGCTGATGTTAAAGTCGAACTCGCGTTCGGCTCGAACATCGAGCCCAACCCTAGTTCAGAGTATAGAGATTCACTCAAGTGGACAAGGAAAATAAAAATATTATTTTGAATATAGGAGACAAATACATGTGCATGAATCCCAAACCTAAATTTACAGCACACTTTCTTTAGAAGAAGAAACTCTGCTCTGTCAAAAAAATTAGATTCTTCCATGACAAAAGTTAAATTGTGTTGTTTTTGGCACTGAACATCTAAAGCTACCCATACATGTTACAATCTGACTGTAAAATCTCCTTTAGGTCTACTATTAAATATGTATTACAGGGGTCTGCTTAATTGAATAAAAATGTATTTGATAGTTCAGTAGGTTCTTCATTTAAAATGTATTTCCACAACTTTCATCTAGGATTTACACATTTTCAAGTTAAAAATAATTAAGAAAAAGTGTAAATCTTTGGTTAAATTTGAAAACCTTGGGTGAAAACATTTCTAAATAGACCCCTCAAGTATATGCCAAGACAAAACTTTTTAAAAGTTTTAAATAGAAAATAATTGAACTATACCCGCACCACAGAAATAATATGGCTCAGATATTTAAAGCATAGGGAAACTTAATACTGCTTTCCATAAAATCCAATTCCATCTTATAAAAAGAAATATAGAAAAAATATATAAAATCACTCGCATTCTAAAGTGCCCCAAAATATTTGCATACGATAAACAAACTTTAAATAACCTATGGAGGGGTCCTTTTGTGATAACACAAAATTTGTACGTTTTGCTGTCTTGGATCACTATTTAATTTGTTGAGACATTTATTGGACTATTTTCTTCTAGTCACTGGAAACGTTTTGTTTATTTCTTTTAAACATTTTCTTTCTTTATGGATTAATGAATGTATATTGTTCAATGATGTTGTTATTCTAGACATTATCACATTTATTCAAGATACACTATAATTATTAAAGGGGTTCTAAACCCTCCGTTTTTTTTGCCTATATCTACTGCTAAGAAGCAGTAGATATAGGCAAGAAGTTTAAAAAAAAACAAAAACGCTTGAACTGGTTTTAAACTTACCTCGTTATCGCTGCTCGATCCGCGCCGAGAATCAGGAAGTGATCGTACGGCCGCAAAGGATCTTGGGGCGGGCGCATGCACAGTTCCGATTCTCGGCCGTAAGTCTATGGACGCGTGCACCCGCCTGCAGACACCGCTGGATCGGAGAAACAGAGCAGTCAGCGCTGGATCGGAGTGACGTCGCACCGCTGGAGGGACACATGAAAACATGGGGAAAGAAGAGGAAGATCAGAATAACAGACATCATTTGAGGTAAGTGCTAACATTTACATGGGGGGGAGGGGAATTTTTTTTGGCTTTAATGTCACTTGAAGCGCCGCACATTGATTATACTAATAATGTATTGGTGAAAACAGTTTTCACTTTTGTCCCAGCTGCTATAGGATTGTTGATAAGGGTTAGAAGCAATTGATCACATTAAAGTACACTTGTTGCTGACACAGGCTAAGCTGCCCTTGGTTTGCAGCACATCACTGCATACTTGTGCAGTAATGTATTGTGCATCACAATACATTACTGCACACACACACACACACATATTACTGCACACACACACACACTAACATTAGAAATTCTCCTTTATTAAAGATGTCAGGTAGGCCTAAATGGAAAGGCAGAGGATTGTACATGCAGAAGTAGTAGAGGATAAGCAGGTTCTGCAAGACAAAGCAGTGATTGGGATGTACCATCTAGAGACTGGGCACTTCTGTCTTTTCATATGCCAGAATGGCTGTGCTCTACAGTCACAGCATATGGAAATAGTGGAGTGGCTGACAGTCTTTTTCATCCTCTTTCCAGGAACAGAACAGCCAACTGTCTGCAAACTGGCAATACAGAGTCAACAGATCAGTCTCTTGCTGCAGGAGGATGATCTTGGTCATGCAAAAGTATTCCTCATTTTCTGATATTGAGGATGAGGAAGCTAGTGCCAGAACAACAGAGGGAGATGATATCAGGCACCGAGCAGTAAGAGGCAGTGATGTTCCTGCTGTTGGAGCATACGTTAGGTGGACTCTAGTCATAAGGAGGGGGAGGATGATGAGGTAGGAGACTGACATGGATGCCATCAAGTGGAGAGAAGGAAACTTCTCAGGGAATGGTAGAACAGCAAAGAGGGAGGATTTTAACAAGGGTCAGGGGACACCATGCAGATAACAGGAAGGAAAATCCACCCTAATCTATTTGTTGGCACTAACCCACAGGTACAGGCCACTGCTTCCCCACAGGTTTTCCACAGAGCTCTTTTGTGTGGGCCCTTTTAAACATATCTGCTATTGACAGCACTGTTGTTGTCTACATCTTCTGCCTGCCACATATGAGCTGCAAAATGTACACTGTATATTTACTGCAGGTAAAATCCAGCACTGCAAAGTCTGTGGCCTTTTCCAGTGCTCCAGCACTCTAAAATATTTGTGACTATTTCCTAGATAATACACATAAATGTTTATTTTGAAATAAAACCTGCCTCATCTCTTCCTCATATATTTTACATTAAGCAGCTTATATATACTGTCCAGCCACTGTACAATATTGTGGCTATTGCCTTTCATATAATACTGTACATGTTTATGTAAAGATAAAACCTGTCTTGTTTCTCCTGCTTTAGCCTGCTTATATTGCATCTTAACCAATCTGCTTACATACTGTCCAGCCCTTGTACAATATTTGTGTATTTTGTCTCTCAAACAACACACCCTGATTTTTATTTTAAAATAAAACCTGCCTCATCTCTTTCTCTTAATTTGTGATGTAACTAAGCTGCTGGCATACTGCCCAGCTACTGTGCAATATATGTAGCATTTGTGTCTCAGATAATAGCCCAATATTCATTTCAAGATAAAACCTGTCTCATTTTACCCTCTTATACTACAACCTAAATGAGATGTTTACATGCTGTCCAGCCACTGTACAATATTTGTGGCTATTGTCTCTAGAAATAAATACACTCAAATTTGTATTTAACATAAAACCTGCCTCATCTATCCCTCTAATATTGGGGTTTACACACTGTCCAGCCACTGTAAAATGCTGTGGCTTTTGTCTCTCATATAATACACTACAACCTGCCTCATCTCTCCCTCTTACTTTGTGACCTTGAGCTGCTTACTGTCCAGCCACAGAACAATATTTGTTCTCTTAAATAATATACCCTCGTGAATATTTTAGGAGAAAACTTGCCTCGTCTCTCCCCTTTATATTGTGGCATAAGAAAGTTGCTTACATACTGTCCATCCTCATATTTAAAGCTATTGTCCACCCACTGTACATTTGTGGCTTTTGTCTCTCAAATAATAAACTGTAATGTTTATTTGAAGATAAAACACACCTTATTTCTCCCTGTTACATTGTGACTTTACCAAAGTGCAGCCTAAAGGTATCTTACAAGCATATCATTTAAATTATTGGTGGTTTTCCTATATCTATTAGCCTATTAGCCATGAAAATGTACAGAAGTGATTATCAGTACTTCAATAGGGTTCAGTGCTATGTTCAGGTTTTGTGGACTTCAAGGAGGATTTTATGAATCCCCTGCAAATTAAAAGCAGGAAGATTTGCTCATCCCTATTGTATTTCGCTTGTGAGCCTGGTCTGAGTTGTACTCTGCATTCCTGGTAGGTAGAGATAGCACAGTGTGCTTATGATTGTCATATTGTTTTAGGCACATATCTATGGGTACAGGTCAACTGACATAATTTGGAAATATGGACAGGGCCACCGTGAATAATGATGAAATCCCATATATGTAGGGTGATGGGTACGTGGCTCTGAAGTTTTCAGTTTGATTCCATAGTGTAGCAAGAGTGACTAATGACTGCACTTAATGAATGCTAACAGAGTGGCAGCAAAACGTGCCATGGTTGCCATGGCTAATAACCATATTGGTTGGTCATTGATTTAGTGCCTGTATTATACAAACGTATTTCTGAATGGGAAGTAAAAGGAGGTGAACCACACACATTTCAAGTTGTGTGCTTACAAATACACATTGCAATCCCACTTGCCATTTCAGGACTTGCAAGCCAGCTGGGAGAAGAGACTGGTCATATGAATTGTCCAAATCATGTTACTACTCTCTACTCCAATTCCATTCTTCTTTTTGCTGCAATAAGCAGAGAGAAATTATGACACACTGCAGGTTCCACATTGTGGCCTGCAGTTTTTCAATTGGTCAAAAATACACGTTGTGGTATACTGAAGTGTATAGTGGAGGATAAGTAATGATATCAGCGCTCCATTAGAAATGGGCCAGTAATAAAGCAGATAGAAGGTCTGTAAGGGCTTTCAGTTATAAAGGTTGGCTAGTAGTAGGTCGCCACAATACTCTGGAATAGCTCTATAATGTTGAAGGTGATTTGATGCTCATCCAATCAGCTTCTTTAGTTATATTGAGTGTAAGAATATATCACAGCTATTACAGTGACACTGGTAACCCTAATCGAATCCCTATGGAATGTTTCAAGGCAGATATTGATGGTCTGAGAATAAGATGGGAGGTGTGAAAGTCTGTGAAGCCACTATGTTCTAATTACACGAGTCACTATAATGTCATGATCTATGGAACAGGTGTCAATAGTTCAGGTTACATGGCTGAAGTTATGCATCGTTGTCAATCTCTGGAGTAGAGATGGTAAAATGGCATTTTATGTAGTTGACACAGGGGGGCTGGTTTAAGAAAATCATGTTAATACTACTTCAGAAAAAAAATGCACCATGATGTGCACGCACAAGCTGGCTTGTCTAAAAAAAAGCTATGATAAAAAGTTAAAAGTTTTGTTTGCAAATGTCATAGTACTGTGCAAATGTCGTAGAAGTGCACACAAATTTTTGAAAATACTCTTTGTTATTCTTTAAAGGTGATTTTCAGCTAGATACCAGTACATAGGATTATGGGAGGGGAAATGTGTTGCATGTTGTAATGTATCTGCAATTTGTCTGCTTTTCAACTGCTTTATATACTTAATAAACTTCACTTCCTTTGGTGAAATCCTGCATATTCTGATTGGTGCACTTTTTCACATGACCCATGGCTATCACATGATTGTTCGTATGTGCAGTTTTTTTCACACATTTTCATTAGCCAATTCTCACACATCGTTAAAGTGACATTAAACCCTCAGATGTTTTAACATAAAACAATACTTTAATGCATGCCTTACTGTAATCCATGGTTGTTTCCCTTCTCTTTGCTGCTCTTCCTTTTAAATCTGTATCTGTTCTCATGCTGGGCAGAACTTCTGTTTTGCAGCAGACTGCCTTGTCTCTGAAAGGTATACATGGCGTCTGTGTGTTGGTTTGCAACCTGAGCCAGCACTGCAGGAAGAGGCACTCAGCTGCAAAGGAAATTCTCCCCAAGTATGAGAAGAGATACAGATTTAAAAGGAAGAGCAGCAAAGAGAAGGGAAACAACAGTAAGAAACAACAGTAAGGCACACATTACAGTATTGGTTTATGTTAAAAAATCTGAGGGTTTAATGTCACTTTAAGTTCTATAGCGTTTTCCTTGCAAAGTTGTCTGCCTTTTTAAAGGTAACTTCTACATAGTGGATAATTCCCTAAAGGCTATGCTTTCTTTATACCAGTTTGCAAGGTAGTGATGTGTCCAAAATGCTTGATCATGATGACATCGCTGAAGAATGTAAGAATTGATCCTGGATAATCCTATGTGATGTGGTATTTTTGGCTTGTGCTTTTTCTTTTAAATAACCAACTCACTGAGATTGCCAATGTCTTTATTTATGTAAAAAAAGCAGTGATTATCGCACCTGTTCTAATTTGTCTTAGTTTGGAGTTCTTTTCACGTTTTGGCATGGGTGCCCTGTAATACCAACATCCCATTTGCCTTACAGAATGTATGCTTGCTGTGGGCACATTCACATTAATAAATCAGGAACATGGTGTCATACGCCCTCACCCCTGTTTAAGGGTGCAATACTGCAATAAAGTCTGCAGTATTGGAATTCTCTAGATAGTGCGGTCTGTTCGTATACTCCTGTTTAGGGGTGGTTAGATAGTGGACACCATCAGCTTAAGACACAGAGATGATTTGCATGGAACAGGTCAATCTGATCACTGTGATGACCAATTACATCAATGTAAACAATATAGTACTGTTTACATTTGTGGGTCAACCCGTTTTTTTTCTGAAGAGAGGAAGTGGAAGGAGGTTTTAATGAATTAATCTGCTGACTGCAGAAGAGGAAACCTGCAATTGAAAGTGGGGAGAGGGGGCTTTAAAGGGCCATTGGCCTCCAATGTTTGAGGGTTTGTGTTTGAGAGGTATTTAAAGTGTTAGCATCCACCAATTATGGGGAACAGTGTGGGGGTAGGGGCTTGAAAACACCATTGGGCACTAATAATTTTGTTTTTGAATGGGGGGTTAAAATTTCACTGACCACCAAAACTGTGGAATAGTTTTGGAGCGGTTTAAAGTGCCACTGACCACCAATGATGTGTGGTGAGAATTTTTAAAATGCCACTGGCCACAAATAATTGTGGGGTTGGTTGGGGGGGTGGGGGGAGGTTACGTGCCACTGACTAACCACTAATTTTGAGATTGTCTGAGGGAGGTATTGCATTTCACTGAAAATGCATTGTGTGCAATTGCTAGATTGAAAGGGTTTTTAAAAACTGTATTGCTGTCTGTGTACCTAACCTTTCTCTGTTTTTATTGTTATCCTTTTCCACACCAAAATTATTTTCCTTTACTTTATATACTTGCAAAAAAGGGTCAGAGTAACAGGTGATGGAAAATGTCTCTAATGGGGGCAGAGGCAGCTTCAAAGACTTGTTTATAGTGGGAATGAAGTCAGAACAACTGCAAAGCTTTTATTTCTGTCTGTTGCATCTTGTCCCAGTGATTCCCATTCCCCTCATTCTTGTCCTGGTGTCACATAAACAAAAAGTAAAGGGCAACCTCCTTAATACATTCACAGACAGTAAATAAAAACCAACTGAAGTTCCAGCTCATCTATTCAAACATTGCCAAGTTGGTAACTCTGGGACTTGACATCCTCTAAATTCCATTTCTTTTTTTAATAAAGTAATATAACCTTTCAATAATATAACCAAGGGGAAATAAATCAAAGAAAAAATAAATAACAAATATAGTATATTACAGCTAGGTAAATAACTACTAAGACTGCTAATTATTCTTGTTAGCATAAATCCACTCAATTCAACATTGATAACCATATGAAAAACCACCATATCCAAATTAATAATCAATCATAAAGAAAATGCTTACACATTAGGAATTCCATTTTTTCATTCCATAGATCCCCAAAGCCTTCAGAACCTGCAAGGCACAGGAGAGTCACATGGGGGATAGGGGGGACTGGAAGGATGAACTTGATGAACCTCCCTGCAAATAAAGGATGTGGCAAGATTTGCCCATTCCTTGTTGAAAGAAATAGCACTCTAAAGTTCTCTGTGGAACAAAGAGCACTATAGAAATTTGAAGTTTAAAAACCTTTCATCAATGGACACCTGAATGGGGTAGTGCATGTCCTTAAACCTCCATTAAAGGGAATGCATAGTGGTTTGTGTATATTTTTTCTTTACTATAGTCAAGATTAGGATAATAGCATTTAAAGTTGTTTTTATTTCTTATGAGGTAAATATAAAATATTGCACATGAAGTCAGCATATGAGGTTCTAAGCTCTATTTGGCTTTTTCCCCAAGATTTGCTTTCCTGCTTTTCTGAAAAATTCAATTCAGTGTCATGGGTTCTAAACAAATTATCACTTTCAAACTTTAAAGGTAAAAATATATAGTGAAATTAACCTAACCCCATTAAAGATTCCCTTTAAGAGTAAGAGAAGAAATGTAAAGAAAACAAATTGATTCTAAAATCTCTGCTGTTAGTGAAATTAAAAAAAATCTTGGGTGTTATGTCTCTCGTCTAAGTGAGCATACGTACACTAAAGAAGCCTACAAATCAACACACAGTATATTACTTGGTTATCAAGGCACATACAGTACACAAAAAAAAACAACTAATATATATCTATTAGGAACATCAGCAGCATCAAACAAAAAGCAGTAAATACTATTTATCCTTTCTAAAAAGGAAATAATTAGCATGTTAAAAGGACAAATAGGCAACAAAACACATCCTCATGCAAACATGCATTCTTGTATAACAATAGTCCATGAGAAACAGGCACCTGGTTTTCTTTTTACTAAAACATATTTTAAATAATATACAGTATCTCCTAAAATTGCTGATAGTAGTGTAATAATTTGGAGTGAAGCAAAAATTGTAGTAACTGTCAGCACTCCATTCTACTTTGTGTTATTTGTGCTGCATCCATAAATCCTAAAACAAAAGTAAATATAATAGTAACAATGATAATAACATTGCCATCCAGACACATACTAGCTGCTGCTGTCCCTACACTGCAAAGCTGCTCAAAGAAAATATGTATATATTTTTTCCCTTCATCATTAACCACACCAAAAGAAAGACATTTAAAACCATATTTATCTTCTCTATCAATGGGTCCATAAATGGCTAATGTTTCTAAAATGATATACTGAAAAAAAATGGGGGAAAATTGCAACTGTGCTTTTCTTCTATTGATATTTTATATCCAGTATTTTTCATTGGTAAGATTTTGTCATTTAGAAGTAATAATTGAGTTTAGTGAACCAAACGAACTTGCGCTAACGGAAATAGTAAAACTAAATTAAGATGGATTAAAATTTAAAATAGATATTAATATGACCCCGGAGCAAAAATTTCTAAAACCAAAAAGGAAAAAAGCGGCTGAACTCAGGCTAAAAGCCTACAGAATAATGATGTAATGAAGTGTACAGCGCTAAATGCCCTTCAGGAAATTAGATAACGGTAGGGATCATATGATGTCACCTCCGTGTATACTGGAACAATGACGTAAAGGTAGGCCCGCCCCGTCCTCAAAAATTCTTTATATTTCTCTCTCTCCTCCAAACGGTCAGCACACGGTTCTGATGCCGGTGTCAAACGCACTCCAGGAGCAGCCCAGCCGAGCGAGGAAGACAGGAAAAGGGAATACCCTTTTGAAAAAGTCAAAGACTGACGAAACGCGTCAAGAATTTTTTCTTGGACACTTCATAATATTGGACATTTCTTTTGATTTTGATTCTCATTCTTCTGGGCTTTTTTTGTTTTGAAGATCGGAGAGCTTTAAGAACTTTGGGTGCATTTTTCAATAATTGAGTTTAGTATAATAACTATAAGAGCAAAATCATATGGTATCATATAGTATGAATTCAGACTGTAAATCAACTATAAACCTTAAAGTACTTAAAGTAGCATATTAATAAAGCAGTGAATATACATTTCACCAAACATTTACAGGTGGTAAATCAGTCACTATCGTTTAACAAACATGCTCCTGGAAGATTCACCTGCAGTGTTGCACAAATTATTTACTATAAAACTATTCTAAAAAAAGGATGGAAATGTCTCTTGAACTCTAAAATTCAGTGAAGAGGTCAATAAAAATAATTATGAGGGAGGATATAGGGATGGAAAGGTAGTTGAAGAAAAATAAATGGAAGGGAGATGTTTCACAACTAAAGTTAGCATTCCCTACATAGTTAGTAAGGATAAATAATGGTACCCAAATAGTAGGGATGCAGCTAAAAAGGTACTTTTTTCTGCCAAGCAATTGCTCATCATAAAATATTACCAGCAAAGAAAAAAAGAACGAAAAAGCGCACAAACGAAAAGTCCAAGCTGGCAGTGGGGGGTCAAATTTGGGCTGAGGGTACAGTGTGCAAGCTCTGTTTAAACAGGGAGAGGTACCCTGTGATGACAAACCAGAAAACAACCTATGTATTGAGAGCGCTACTACTGATAGAATGAATGGTTGAAGCAACACTTACATTTGAGAAGTCCTAGCCCGAATTGGTTGTCATTACAGTGGGCAAGGAACTCACGCACACTGAGGTGGGACCATCCCAAATTATCAAAATATCATCAATGTACCTCCCATAATACACCAACCATTCAGCAAAAGGGTTGTTGTTCCAGATATGGAGTGCTTCCCAGTGCCCCATGGTCAAATTGGCATAGCTAGGGGCAAAATGTGTCCCCATGGCTGTTCCTTGGGTCTGTAGATAAAACTTGCCCAAAAAGGAGAAATAATTGTGTGTAAGGGCGAACTCTGTACAATTCAAAATAAACTGTGCTTGGCTGTGATGGATGGATGATTTGGTAAGAAAGTAAAGCAATTAATTTAAACCCACTTGGTGGGGGATGGAAGTGTATAGAGAAGTGACATCTAGTGATATCCAACTGTAGGACGACTCCCATTTGTAGGAAGATAGAGCCTGAATAAGGTGTCCGGAATCTTTGATAAAGGAGGGAAGGGATGCCACTATAGGTTGGAGGAAGTGGTCAATGTAGACCGAGAGGCCGCTAGTCAAACTGTTAGTACTGGCGATGATTGGACGCCCTGGAGGGTTATTTGTGTCTTTATGTACTTTCGGAAGGTGGTAGAAGTAGGGGGTGCTTGGAAACCTTGGATTTAGAAACGATTTCTCTTTTTTATTAATAATGGCTTTTTGAAATGCTGTAGAGATGAGGTAATCAAGTTCTTTTGTGAATATTGGTAGCGGATCTGCGGGTAACGCTGTATATGTGGTGACGTCTGACAGTAATCTTTGGGCTTCGGAGATATATACTTGACGATCTTGGATAACAATCCCGCCTCCTTTGTCGGCCTGTTTTATGACTATTTTTTTGTTGAGGGTTAAATCTTTCAATGCTTTGTTTTCTAGAAGGGTTAGGTTAGGATGATGTTTGGCCTTTTTGCAAACTTTTTTCAGTTCAGAAAAAACTACATGATAAAAAGTATCGATGAAAGGTCCTTTGGAGTGGACTGGAAAGAAAGTGGATTTGGGTTTTAGGTGAGTGTGAGTGATTTCGGGAGTAATCAGAGATTCGAAATCCAATAATAAGGTCGAGTTTGAGTCAGCTAATTCATATAAGGTGTTAAGGGTATCGCCATCTTGTTCATCTAAGATGTCTATCAGAGTAACATGGCTGTGGTCCCTTTTAAGGATTGTGTTATTGGGTGGAAAAAATTATTTTATGTTACCATAGATACCATAGTGTCTTCTCAGAGTGAGGAGTCTAATGAATTTATTTAAGTCCTTAAATAAGGTAAAGGAATCGGGAGTGGTATCCGGAGCAAAATTGAGACCTTTTTTGAGTAAAGATGTCTCACTAAGGCTTAGTTGGTGTTTGGAGAGATTGAAAATTTTGATGGTGGAGGACTCTCCTGTGGAGCTGTTTCCTTTTTTGGAAATTTTGCGACCTTTGCCTCCTCTGGCTCCTCTTCTAGTGTTTTTCTTTTGGATTTTGAGGGATGTGGTTTGGGGCCTGGATCTAAAAAATGAGTCGGCAGGATTTCAGAGGTCATATTGTCTAAGACTATTAGGTTAGGCTCATCAGTTGGAACTACAGGAGCCTGGTCGGCACAGACAGAAGATGCTGGTGTGTTGGGCCGTGTGTTGGTCTGGGCTGCAGGGGGTGGAGGTGGTTTGAGAGAGGGAGTGGATGGGGCTGTAACTTCTGCCTGCAATGCAACCTTTCTGGTGGAGGAACGAGTATGCTGGTGGAAATATCTACAAGTGTTTTCATCCCATACCAGTTCTGTAATTCTGGTTGTTGGTGACGGATGTACAGATAGGAGGGGAATTGGCTTGGGTGGATGGACTGATTGGTTGAGCTGGGTCTGCTTCCAACAAAAGACTCTATTTAGATTATAATCGCAAATGTCTCTTTTGAGTTTTTTGGCTTTGGACCTAATAATGTTGTTCTCATGTAGATGGGTGTTGTGGTTTAAATTGGATATCCAAGACTCAAATAGACATGAGGATCCAAAACCGTTTATGATGTTGTGGCGTAAACTTACAGCTTCCTTAGAAAAATGGTCTAGTTTTCTTTTTCTCTGGGAGATGATGACTTATATCCATTTTTTAGTGCAGAATTCTGCCAGAAGTTGCCAGTTCGATGCAAGATCTGGTTCTAAAAAATCACAATTTTTGAGGATCCTGAGGCCTCTAGGGGTAATGCCCAGCTCTAGGTATTTTTCTAGGAACGCAATGTCCCACCACTGTTGACTTTCGAGGTCAATGAGAGTCTGCAGTTTGAGGAACTGTTTGCGCATATTGTTCTCGAAGGTGGGGGAGTGTGGTGGAGACTGGTGAGTGAGGGGAACTGGTTTGACTGGGTGGGTATACCGACTGGGGAGATTCGTGGTATTTGGCTGGTATTTATTTCCAGAAAATATGATTTTTAGAGTTTCTTCTTTATGGTTATATACCATGGTGAGTTTAGGAATTCGAATGTGGAAATAGTTTTAAAACTTTTTGGACCCAAGGGTGCTGCTAAAACTGACCTCAGAAAGGTAATGACAAGCAAAGAAAAAAAGAACGAAAAAGCGCACAACCGAAAAGTCCAAGCTGGCAGTGGGGGGTCAAATTTGGGCTGGGGGTACAGTGTGCAAGAATAGTAGCGCTCTCAATACATAGGTTGTTTTCTGATAAAATATTACCAACCATACTGCTTGCCATACTGCTTCTCAATAGAACTGTAAGCTATTCAATACATAAGACTATTATAAGCTCTATGATAGTAGTTTATTCTGTCACAGTTCAATTTTAATCATGCACTATTGTTTCAAAACTAAAACACAGAAAAAGACAGTTTTTTGTAGCATTTCATTCATATTCATCTGGCAACAATTACATGATTTAGCATTACAATTTCAAAAAGTGTATTTCACCAATTTATAATATTGAAGTACCTGCTCCTTCATAAAAAGTAAAATGGTAAACACACTATCACTAAACACATTATCAATTCATAACTAGCTTTTAAGTAAGCTAGAAGAGCTTTACACAGTACAAAAGCAAAAATTTTCCAGCACACTTAGCCTGCAAAAAAAAAAAATACAAATTACTCTGTCTAACTATTAAGGTTAAAAACAGAGATTTTAGTTGTACAACTTTTGCAAAACATGTGGAAGCCACATTGCCTCGACAAGGCCCCTTTGTGTAGTGCGGTCCTAACTCTAATGTATGAGAGCCTTGTCAGAGCACAATGAAAACCAGACAAACATAAGGTGCTAGTTAAAAATACTTTATTAAGAAAAGTGTCAACAGGGAAAAAGCAAAAATCATAAACAGGAGCATGCCAAGATCAGGAGCCAGAGCGGGTAGTGGTACAAGACAGGTCAGGAACTAGAAGGTCAGCATTGTCAGGAACAAGCTAGGAGTAGGAACTGGAGGAGAACGTCAGCTAGGATCGGGTCATACACCGAATCAGAATGTACAGAATAACTGGAATGCACTAGCAGGTAAGACCATGCAAAGGCAAATTCAGACTGGACTGAAGCAGTTTAACTAGTGAGTGGGATGACATCATCACTCAGAGACAGGAAACACCCATCTGGCTCTCTCAGATGATGCTTTCCTGTTTGGTCATAAGAGGGAGCCTGGGGAGTAGTGAGTAATGTTGCACAGTTTGCTCAGACAAAGGAGGAATTACAGGTGGGTGGAATGGTAGCCAAGCCAGAATGCTGCAAAACAGTTAAGTCAGGGTGGAGCCCTGACAAGTCTCCATCTTGGACCATATATAGCAAAGGATGAATTGAGTGGAGGTATGCCTAGGAGGCAGTTCAAATAAGCTGGGTACACACGGATTGAATTTAGTCTAGGGTCTTCAATAACAAAGAAATACTCACCCAAACCTCGGTCCCGCCTGGCAGCTAGACTGGTCCCTGCAGCCTCTCTTCCCCTCCAATCTGATAGAATGTCCCTTGGCATCCTCACATTCAATACACTGTATTGGATGTGATGACTTATGGGTTCTCATACCACCGGAGTGGAGGGGGAGAGAGGTTGAAGGGACCAATCTAGAAGCCAGATGGGACCAAGGTTTGGGTGAGTATATCTTTGTTATTTAGACCCTAGAAAAAAAATTAGCACTTAACCCTTGCAGTGCAGGGGTAGCCCTACTTCAAGGTTAAGTTTTCTTCTGCCCAGATTTCTTGTTTAAGCCATCATAGTAGCAGTTTCTTTGTTGATATTTTTCTAGGGTACACAGAATATAAATAAACATCAAATTACACCACATGCTGATCTGAATCTGACATTTCCCTTGCAAGATGCAAGTTTCCTGCTGCTGAGAAAATAAAGAGAGCATGGCCTATAGAGAATAATGAACCACAATCAACTTTATAGGAGTTCATTTTAGTCAGGCAAATAGATTGCTTTACAAGGAAAGCTCAATAAGACTTAATTGTGCCTAATAATTGGCTAATTGGAATCAGCGAGAGAGTAAGCACTTAAGAATGGTCATGTGATAGCTACAGGTCATATGAGAAAGTCCACCAATCAAACATTGCTGGATTAAACTAGTAGAAGAGAAGTTGCAAGAAAGCTTGTAGTGTAGCGCCATCACCAATGACAACAACAATTTCTACTAAAAACTAAAACAAACAACAACCTATTATCATGAACTACCATACCATTGTGCTATAAATCTATTTGAAAGTCCATGTTATAACCAGTCACTTGATAAACTTGATGACTTTGCAAAGGTGATCCAGCAATTAATGCTATGCGGATGTATTCCAGATATCAGTGCGTTTAAACGTGAAAATATAAATCCTTTTTGAAGTGATGATATCCAAAACCTCCACCTTTTGCCCTTCATCTGGTGGTTGGACCCTGTGGTAAACTAAGGTCAGCAATTGCAAGTGTGCCTTCTATGGGAAGTGTGTGCAGTGCTCTTCATCAAGAAAGTTGTGCTGATGAATAACCTGAGAACAGGTATGTTGTTCTTCCTCTCCTATGGGGAATTGCTGAAGTGATGTTCCCCTGATGATTCAATCCATTTTGTGGAGTGTCATTCTCAGAAAAGAACATATAACACATAGTGCTCTCTGTCTCTTAAAATTACTTTATTAAAACTAACTAAAATTCCCACTCACATTACAACAATGCTCAAAGAAAGGCTCTATAAAGCATGTATGAAACAGTGTTCTCAATTGCGGTTATGAGATGGCGTTATGCTCAAAACTCTGCCCAAAGCATTACTTCCATTGACTTCTTCAGGGATATTAAAAGCATTTGAAGAGCAGGAAGATGCAAATTACAACATGCACTCATTAGGAGAATATGGCGGACCTGATGATGGAAGTTTACAGTATCTCTTCATTCCATCTCACTTTTCCGATGTGTGTCAAATGTGTGTTAAACTGGATCTTACATGGATTCCTAGCACAGACATGCGGTTTCAATCTGATTGTTTTTATTACTGACTTGTTACATTTGGGGAAAATGAGAGGGGCTCTGTTTGCATTATGACTCCCCCATTCTATGCACACAGTTTGGAATTCACCAAACCTCATTATCATCACAACCCAATCATTCAACTTCAATCATCTCTGAATTATTATCTGTTTTTTCACAAACTCTCAAAAATACATATCTGCATTTTAATAATGATCATGTGTTTAGAATAGGGTGAAAGTAACAAGTGTTTGGTGAAAAGAAATTACATACAAATATTTTTCATTTGTTTTCATATATTTTAGTAATGCAATTTAGTTAAAGCCTTTGTTTTTGTTATGTATTGATTTGTATTTGTTTTAAGGAACTACATTCAAAAAGGAAGGAAAGAAGAAAAGAAAAAGTAAAAATTATCATTGCCAGCCCTTTATTTCTTCAATTATTGCAGTCTTTTCAATTAGTGGGTATTTGTTATTTTTAACTACATATAAAGCATAAAACTCTGTTTATAATTAACTGCACAGTAATGATAAACACTTAATCAAAGTTGAATGTTAAAAGTAGCCTCAGATATGAATAGAAAAACTAGCAGGAAATATTTGTAACAATACTGTATTGTAAAAGGAAAAATGTAGTTGACCACAGTTAAAACACACAAAAAAATTAAGTAATTGAAAGCCAGTTAATTATTTGCAGCAGAACAAAGGGAACAGAAAACTAAGATTGAGAAATAGCTGTCACACAGTTATGAACACACTGTACTGTACTCTAAACCTCAAAGTACTTTACAAGCACTTGATGTGATCTTTAACTGATACAACCCACAGTAAACATTGTCACATACTTCCATTTTAACTAATAGTAGCATAACAGACAAAAAATAGATAAAAATATAGAAGTCTCAAGAACATAAATATATTAACTATTTTAGTAACAAAACCAACAATGCAAATAGGTATTTTCATATCTGCTTTACTTTCGCAGTGCCTCAGAAAACAAATATTCTACTTAACTTTAGAGTTGATTTACTATAGTAGAAGAGCATGTTCACTTTTAAAATTAATTTTCACTATGCAAGAAAATTTCCACTTCCACTTAGCTTAGTGATTGTGGTAACATTTGACCTTGCAAAGAATACCCAATCTCATGCAAGGAAATTTAAAAAATTGATTTTACATGATTGTAGTCAGCTTTACCTCATTTACAATATCTTACTAAGTGAACATGCTCTACTTCTTTAGTAAATCTAGCTAACTATGCCACATTTACTCTTGCAGATAAGAACAAGAATAATATAGAATGATATTCAATCCAATAATTAGCTTTTCCCTACACAAAGTTTGAAAATGGTGTTCACTTTTTAGTAACTGATATGAAAACTCAGGTACATCTGAAGATTAAATGAAAAAAAATTCCAAGTGTGCATAACAAGATATTGAGGCTGATTTAATAAAGTTGTTGAGAAACTTTATTTAATAAATTGTGTGGAGATTCCCTTTAATTATCCAATCATGTAAAACAAAGCAAATGCCTGTTTATTTCATCTACAGATAATGGGAAAATGGAAATTAATTTTCACTTAATTTATTGAGTAACAATGTTCTACGCCTTTTGTAAGTCAGCCCCGAAATATATGTTATCTAAATTTTATTAATCTTCTTTCTAGTTCTTTATTCATATGGTTTGGGAGTCTGGGAAATTAGACCATTTTGGTCAAAAGCAACTATTTTTATAACAGATAGCTTTATTTACCCATATATATGTAATGCTGGTGTTTGCTTGCTGGGAATCATTGAGGGTCTGGAAATGGATCATGCAACTAAAACCTTTCTAAAGCTAACCCAAACGTTGACCAAAAGAGGAGTATTTATTTTTTTTTGGGGGGGGGGGGAGTGGCTTTAAGGGGGATGTTTAAAGCCACCCACATCAAAAGAGGAAAGCAGCTCTGGATCTACTCTGGAGCCTACCAGGCCACAAAGTGCTCTATTTTGCATCTCCTGTTGGCTGGTTGGCTAAATCTTTATTGTATGAAAAAAAGGAGCAAACAACAAAACTTGTGGAGGTATAATATACAATGTTTTAATATCCAGAGCATCTACAAAGTATTTCACATGCTGTGTCTTTTTACAGCCTCAGGGAGTGTAGGGTTGCTCAGAACCTGGCTTTTTGTTTAGCATATATTCTGAAATGAATCGACTTTTGTTGCAACATTGGAGTTTTGCCATCCCTTTTCAACTGCAAGAAGTCTTTCAGCAGATGAGTAGAGTCATGTTTGATAGCTAGCATTGCTGTCTTACCCTGCTGCACACTTAGCTATTATGATACGTTTCATATAGGTTTGTTACTGTGACAGTCTCTATACATTTTCCACTTTTTGTTGCCTTTTAAGATGTTTTATTTGTCTCCCACAGGAGTTTGGTGGCAACAGGTTTCTCTTCCTAGTGATTGTAAAGCTATGCTTTATTCAAAAAAGCACATGTGAGGGAGCTGTATTTTTGAGAGTTGGAGCTGAATAGTTACTGAGGTGATTACGTAGTGGAACCTCCATGTAAGCCTATGGTCGGTGTTTCCATGTCCTAAAGGAATACTGTAAAATCAACTGTGTTCTCCTGGTGGATAATAAATGGTCCCCTATTGAGAAAAGAGTTAGATAAAGTATTTCAGTACAAAGTGGAGTCCTATTTATGTTAAAGTATTATTTAAGTTTATGAGAGAGAGTACACATGTTGTAAATGCAGGTTTATCATATTTGCCTAAAAATGCTATTTTCTTCAAAGAAACAAAATTGTTGTTTCATTAAAAATGTTGGTGTTTTTCCAATCTATTTATGGGAATGTTCTTCACGTATGCTGCACTCTAAAGAGGGCCTGTGTAAATGTAATACAGGTATCAGCATAAAGAGAATAAACAGTAGGGCAGTGAAAGAGTGCAGGTACTGTCAAATTTTGTGAAACGCAGAGAACGTAGGTAGTAGACATGTGCGATTCGGTTCGTTCTGAAATTCGTTTCGGACTAATTTTCGGAAATTCGGAGATTCGGATGCATCCGAATTCCGAATTACAGCTAAGACGAATGCAAACGAATCCGAAATTCCCAATTTCCCAAAATTCGTTATTGGAGAATTTCGTTGCAGCAAAATTACATCAGGAAAAAAAATGACAACATTTTCCCTCTACCACAATTCTTTGGTTAAAAGTTTAGAGGCAATAATTGGCATTCTTCCAACATTCCTACCAGACCCAAAGGGTCTGGTATGAATTGGGGGGAACCTCAGGCTTTTTTTTTTCATCTTCTGCAGACTGTAAAAAAAAATGTCATTTTTTTTCTTTAATGTCATTTTGCTGCAACGAAATTAGTTATTGGACGAATTCCGTTGCAGCAAAATGTTAGGCAGTGACCCCCCCAGTTATAACACAAAAAAAGTGCGTGTGGTTCCCCCCAAAATCCATACCAGACCCTTAAGGTCTGGTAGGAATTTTAAAGGGGAACCCCAGCCCCAAAAAATAGGCGAAAAAAACGTGGGGTCCCCCCTAACAGTCCTACCAGACCCTTGATCCGAGCACTGGCCCGGCAGGGCAGGAAAGGGGGGGGGGCGATTGAGCGCCCCCATTCCTGCGCCTTACCAGGCCGCGTGCCCTCGGCATTGGGAGGGTGTCCCCATGCCGATGGGGACAAGGGCCTCTTCTGCGGGCAAGGGGGCTTATTTGCATCGGGGTACCCCTTTAACTAAGGGGGCACCCAGATGCCGCCGCCCCCATGTGAATGAGTAAGGGGTACTTGTACCCCTACCCATTCTCTAAAGGGTTACATCAAATAGTTAGTAAAAAGTCCAGACTTTTGACCAAATCCTTTAATTGAAAAAAAAAAACAGTCAATTTTTGACTATTCCTTTAATAAAAAAAAATTTTTAAATGGCTCCATCGATGTAATCCAGAGTCAATCAGGATGCAGGACCCCCGCCGACCCGCCAAAATAAAAAAAGTCCCGCCGCAGACGACCACCCGAACCCGATGAAAACTAGCCGTTTTGTTTTGCTTTTGAATTGGCATTCTCCTAACATTCCTACCATTTTTTTTGTCATTTTTTTCCCCCCCTAATGTCATTTTGCTGCAACGAAATTCGTCCAATAACGAATTTCGTCCATAAACGAATTTCGGCAGGACTACCGCTAACGAATTTCGTCTGAAGCTAATTTTAATTTCGGACACGAAAAGCGAAACTAAACAAATTAGTTTTTTTTGTTTCAAAACGAAACTAAACAATTTTTTTTTTCAAAACTAAACTAAACAAATTTTTTGCTTGTGCACATGTCTAGTAGGTAGATTTGGGCTCAGAGTTAACTAAAACGTGTTGCCTCCAGAATGAATTCAAGATTTCTCCACTTGAAGCCCTGTCAGAGAAATGGGAAATACAGTGGTACCTCGGTTCACGAACGCCTCTGTTCACGAACAATTCGGTTCGCGACAAGGAAGTACGTCAAAATGTTGCCTCCGTTCGCGAACTCTGCCTCGGGTGACGAACACGGCTGCGGCCATCTTCCCTGCTCTGACACATTGCCGTGGCTTCCTGTACTCAAGATTGCGGTTGCAGACAGGGCTTTGGACACTTACTGTGGAGCTTTTTTTTGTGTGCTTTGTAGCACAGTACTGTACATATTACTGTATTCAATCCAGCATGGCTACCAAGAAAGTGCAGAGCAAGCATTGTGGGAAAAAAGCGCAGAGAGGTGACAAGAACATGCAGAGCGTTAATGAAGGTGACAAGAACGTGCAGAGCATTAATGAAGGTGACAAGAATGTGCGAAGCGTGAATTAAGGTAACAAGAATGTGCAGAGCGTTAATGAAGGTGACAAGAATGTGCAGAGCGTTAATGAAGGTGACAAGAATGTGCAGAGCGTTAATGAAGGTGACAAGAATGTGCAGAGCGTTAATGAAGGTGACAAGAATGTGCAGAGCGTTAATGAAGGTGACAAGAATGTGCAGAGCATTATTGAAGGCGACAAGGATGTGCAGATCAAGAATGGTGGTAAAAAGAAAGTGCAGCGCAATAATGAAGGTAACAAGAAAGTGCAGAGCAGGAATGGTAACAAGAAGGTTTCAAAGAAAATAATAATTGAATTGAAGAAGGAAATTGTAGAAAAGCATGATCGTGGTATTCATGTGACTGATCTGGCCTTGGAGTACTAGGTGGCGAAGTCAGTCATTTTGAAGAATAAAGATGCCATCAAAGCAGCTTATGTGGCAAAAGGAGTAACCATGTTAACCAAGCAGAGGACACACGTACTGGAAGAGGTGGAAAGACTTCTGTAGTGTAGTTGAATGAGAAACAGCTGGCAGGTGCTAGTGTTAGTGAAGCTATGATCTGTGAAAAAGCCAGGAAATTGCACAGTAATTTGCTGCAGCAAAACCCCTCCACAAGTTCATCTAGTGATGAATTTAACGCCAGTAGAGGGTGGTTTGAAAAATTCTGCAAAAGAAGTGGCATCCACAGTGTGATAAGACATGATGAGGCTTCCACTTCTGACAAGGCCGCTGCAGAAGCCTACAAGAAAGACTTTGCGGAATTCATGAAGGCAGAAGGATACGTTGCTCAACAAGTGTTCAACTGCAATGAAACAGGGCTCTTTTGGAAGAAGCTGCCAAACATAACCTATATCATGCAGGAGGGAAAGGCACTGCAGGGGCAAAAGCCCATTAAGGACAGATTGACCCTTTTGCTGTGTGCGAACGCAAGCGCCGATCTGAAGATTAAGCCACTACTGGTGTACCATTCCCAGACACCTCGTGCATTCAAGGAACAGAATGTCAACAAGGCCAGACTGCCTGCCAGATGGAGGGCCAATGCAAAAGCTTGGGTCACAAGGCAATTGTTCATGGAATGGCTGCACAAGGTGTTTGCACCCACCATTAAAACTATCTTTCTGACAACCAACTGCCTGAGAGGTGCCTTCTTCTGATGGACAATGCCCCGGCACACCCTCCAGCCTTGGTGGATGATATGGACGCTGAGTAATACTTCATAAAAGTCAAGTTCCTCCCCCCAACACGACACCTCTTCTGCAGCACATGGACCAGCAAGTGATCTGCAACTTCAAGAAGCTGTACACAAAGGCGCTCTTCACCAGGTGTTTTAATGTCACTGAAGAGACGTCTTTGACTCTGAAAGAGTTCTGGAAGAAACATTTCAATGTCGTCCACTGCATCAACCTCATTGACAAAGCATGGGAAGATGTCACGTACCGGACCTTGAACTCAGCCTGGAGGAAACTGTGGCCAGAATGTGTCACTGAACATGACACGGAAGAGTCTGATGCACAGGTAATGGAGGAGATTGTGTTCATGTGCAAGACTATGGGTCTGGACGTCGATGGTGCAGACATATAGGAGCTTGTTGAGGACCATAAGGAGGAGCTGCTGATGCAAGAACTTGCTGAACTCCTGAGTGAGCAGCAGAAGGCACTTGTTGAGGTGCATTCCACAGAGGAAGAGGAAGAAATGGAGGAGGTTAGCAGTGATGTGATAACATCCATAATGGAAAAATGGAATGAGTGCCAGAATTTCTTTGAGAAGCACCACCCCAACATAACTGTGACGAACAGAGTCTTGAATCTGATGAACGACAACGTGGTCTCTAATTTCCGGAGGGTTCTGCAGCGCAGGAAAAAACAAGTGACATTAGACACATTTGTCGCCAAAATTGACCCTGCAGCTAAGAGACAAAGAAGAGAGGAAACCCCTGAAGGAGATCTCCCCTTATGTCCTTATGGAGGGGGACTCTCCCTCCAAACAATAACCTCCTCCCCACCCACCTTTCCGTCCTCCATGCCAGAAGTCGCCCCAAGAAAGGTTAGTGTTCACTCTCTTCATACTGTACTGTGCTTTGTTTTATATTTTTGTGGTTAAAAGTAATTTTTTTCAATATGGTTCAGAACGGATTAACCTGATTTACATTGAACCCTATGGGAAAATGTGATTCGGTTCGCGACCATTTCGGTTCGCGACCAGAATCGTGGAACCAATTAAGTTTGTGAACCGAGGTACCACTGTAATATGTTGGTAGCAAGCTGAAAATGTATAGTATTGAAGCAGTGTTAGCCATATCTCATGAAGACGCCCTGTCTCAGGCACATTTAGCATGCTGGATTGAGTGCACTACCTATAGTGTGAACCTAGAAATTAGGACCCACATGTCACTGGCAGAAGTGTGTAAAATGATCTAGCAAAGAAAAATGTATCACTCTGCCTAAAACTATTTGTTTTTCTTTAGCCCTCTTTTCAACTGGTATCTACATGGGGCATCCTCATAGCAAGACAGCCAGAATCATACATGCCTATTGCTTTGCTAAAACCAGCTCGTGTGCTGTTTAGAAGGTGCTTCAATAAAGGGCACAAAACTTGAGCTCCCTGCCAAAATGAACATATTACAAATGAACATAAAATGAAAATATTGACATTATGCACAGGCTGAGGCCTTATTAGGATGTACTATATATTTTCATTGATTGATAATACATATGAGAGAATGTAAAGATATATAAGGAAAGATGTGATGCACACACCCTTTGAAAAAGCTGGGGAGTCCAGCAAAACATCACGATTACATGCTGATGTGAGGTTTCTCAGGCTGTAGGTCATCACTGGACACGAGACAAATGACCCTTGAAGATTTGTATAGAAATATCTGAGTAAGTTAAACCCAGTTTCTAGTGATGGATAAATCTGCAAAGGTTTGCTTCGCCAAGTGTTTGATTAATTTAAAATTCAGCAAGCCTGCAGTTAATGGTGAATCCCATTAACATCAATGGTGGCAAATCTTGTAGTTACATTTTGGCTGTCTTTAGGGCTAATAGGCAAACTACTGTCAAAAAACCCCCAAAAAACATTTGAAGATATGCACTGCCATGGGGGCAGTGACAATGCAAATTTATTTTAAAAAAATATCATACAGTGCGGAGAGGGTTATATACGCCATGTAAAATAACCCTCTCCCTGCTGTATTTTCAAGGGAAACATTTAGAATACATAAACATTTAAATATTATGCTTAGGGGATCCCCTAAAGCTGTATATCATGTTATGGAGCAGTACAATTTTACAAAAAGTCTAATTGACAATGTACACTAGCAAGGCATATTTGATTTTTTTTTTTACAATTAGCATAGTACATACAACAGCAGCATCCTATTTAGATTAATTTTCATTATGAAAAAAAGCTTTTTTCAGATAGCTTTAGCAGCATCATATTCTTTTCATCACACGATAATTGACCTAGGTTGACTAGTGGATATAAACTCTACAGTAGTTTGTTGTGGCTGTCCTTGCCCTCACTGATGCAAAGGTGTCCCACTGCTGGCCAATTTCTATTAAGCTCTCACTGTTAAAATGGCCAGCTGTGGCCAAATATCTTCATATTACAAATTTTAGCTTGGTGTGATCAGAGCACATCAGCCAACTGTTACTGACAGTCCTCCTTCTCAGTGTAGAACCCTCACCACCAGAACCCCAACCTTTCTCCTCCTCCTCACCGTCAACAACCCAACCATTCTCATGCTTATATTTCAATTTTACTGCCTTCTGTCTCTTCACAAACCACATGTTGGTAGGTGGCATGGATGGCCTTTTGTATAAATTAATGGTGAATGGTGTATTGCCTTTTGGGTGAAATAGTAGTGGCAGGAAGTAACGAAGACAATAATCAAGGATGAGGTATAGCGGGATTGGAAAAAATAGAGGAGGAGATTGAGGAGGAGAAGGATTAATAGTTATACAAAAAAAAATAAAAAAATAAAGGCAGGGAATCTGCCACTGTTGGCCACCCAGGCAAGGAAGTTTCCACTAGATTATGTGGGAGGGGTTGAAGTACAAAGAGCTTGGACAAAGTGGGGTTTAGACAATCAGACTTGGAGGTGGTTATAGTGTATCTTTCTTTTGGAGCTCTGGATAGCAGCTGTACAATATTTAATGCTATTGTCTCTCAAATAAAAGAGTCTACTGTTTATTTTAAGCTAAAACATGTCTCATCTCTCCCTCTTAAATTGTAACCTAACCAAACTGCTTTCATACTGCCAAGTATGAAAGCAGTTTGGTTAGGTTAGGTTAGGTTGTTCAATTTTTTTATTGTTATTATTACAGTTATCTATATTGTGCCATCAATTTGTGATTATTGTCTCTAAAAATAATACACAATATTTATTTCAAATTAATATTTGCCTTGTTTCTCATTTTATATTGCAGTCTATGCAAGCTGCTAACATAATTTCAGCCACTGAACAATATTTGTGTCTATTAACTTTTAGATGTCACACTTTCCCGTACATTGATCCAGTGCTGGGTTTTGCCATCTGTCTGGGGTGCTTGGCTTCTAGCCAATCTGCTCCAAAATTCTGTGTTAAAAAGCCTAGTGCACCTGTTGCTGTAAACTTTCCAGGTGTGAAGTTCGCTGGCTCCGCCCCCTCAGCTGTTTTAGTCCACGATTGCACAGTGGGCCGGTGTCCGTGCAAGGAGGAAAACGCTGACCTACTGTGCTGACATCCTCGTCTGGATCTCCTAAATCCCCACACTACTTCTCAGGACTCTGTCCTGCAACCCACTTGGGACAGCTGATTCCTACCACAGCATACTGCCACAGCAGCCTCCAACCTGCAGGTAACCATTACCTCAATTCACTGTGTCCTATGGCCAGCTGGTGAACTTCCATTAATCATTGCTGGTTGTTTCAACCATTACTATTACCTGCTCATAGACTTTACCTGGATTACAAACACTGCATGTTACCTGCTTATCAGCTTGTTGGTAAGTGACTTTACCTGGATTACAAACACTGCATGTTCCTTGCTTATCAGTTTGTTGCTATGTGACTTTACCTGGGTTACAAACTCTGCATGTTACCTGCTTATCAGCGTGTTGCTATGTGACTTTACCTAGATTACAAACACTGCATATTACCTGCGTATCAGTTTGTTGCTATGTGACTTTACCCGGATTACAAACTGCATGTTAACTACTGTTATCAGATTGTTGATAAATTACTTTACGTGGATTAAAACACTGCTTTTGATTGCCACAACTTAGTCCTGTTACTACTTATTCCATGGTGCATTACTGTCTGTAGCTGAGATCCTACCAGACCACGGCAAGTACCTTACAGATTAAAACGGACACCCGTCCCAGATGGAAAATGGATCCAACAGACATCATGAACCACCTGGCTGCATTTAACCAGAGGTTAGACGGCCTTTCCCAAATGGTAACAGAATTGCAACCAGAAAACTACACTCTTAACCTCCCTGCCGGTATGATTATGTCAGGAATTTTGTACCAAAAGCGGTACAATAGTTTGATACATAAGTGTAATCATAGCAGATTACATTGTATTGTGTGTATTCTATGTACATTACAACTTTTCACTTTTGAATTTCCCGCCTGCTGTGACGCCCGAAAACGAAACTAAAAGTCAGATGCCGGCTTTTAGTTTCATTTTCGGGCCGCGTACAGCAGAGGACGTCGTGGGATCGCAGGGACAAGGTGAGTGTCACTTTTCTCTGCAGCCCCGAGTCTGGCTCGGGGTTACCGCTCCTAGCATTGAAAATTCAACCCGAGCCAGACTCGGGATTACCACCAGGGAGGTTAAGGTGCCCATACACCTTACGATTATCGGACGATTTTCGTATGCGATCGACTTTTCGTCCGATAATCATATGTGTGCATTGCAGTGTCCGACCGACATTACTGTACAATCGTACGACTTTTGACGGTCAAGTATGTTTGAAAACTTTGCTAGATCATACGATTTTTGTAAGGTTGCTGGCGTTTACGTCCGTCAAAAGTTGTACAATCTACACTGCGCTTGCGCTAATGAAAATATGGCAAATCAATTACCGCATTTTGTCCAGGTGCTTTTCGTTAATTACGTCTAAATTAATCTTGCGATCATCGGGGCAGGATGGGGCTGCCGTACGAAAATCGTACGACTATTCGATCATCGGACGAAAAGTTTTGTCCGATAATCGTAAGGTGTATGGGCACCTTTAGGACCCACCTTGCTTAGGTTAACAGACATCCGCAGGATGACGCCCCAGAGCCAAAAATCAGCCCCCTGGATACTTTCTCTGGAGATAGGAAGCGTTACAGAGAGTTTATGACCTCCTGCAAACCCCCATGCTTGTAGAAGATTCACCCTACTTCCTGAGAAACCCTGTGAACCACTGTTTAACCTGCTGATTCCAGTGTTCCTTAAAATGCATTTATGTGCCTCTGTATCCTGAACTCCTGATCAACAGTGTTGAAACAGACTTCTTCCCTGTGTTCCACTGTATCCAGAATCTTAGGGCTGCCGCTGTTCCACTTGCTTCATCTGCAGTATTCTGTCAGCTGTATCGGCATGGGTGTGTTAGAGGGATGCAACCATGGAGCTGCCCTGCATACAAATCCATCTCCACTTGCGGGGGACTCTGGTGAATACCTGGTGCTCCTTAAACTCTGCACCTCTATCACTCCCATGCCAAACTTGCAGTCACTCTATCCCTATTTTCTCTGTATCCTAAGCCTCTGGTCTCATTTCTTTTTCCACCAGTGCCTGGCTGTCCTAAAAACCCCAGAGGTTGCATTTACAGTGAATACTCTCCGCTGACCGTGACATTGGATTTTTTGCAATGTAATACCAGCCTTGTCTCATTTCTATTTGCTGCATATTCAAATGCTTGTATACTGTCCTGATGCTTGGCAATTCCTAAGAAACACATACCTGAAGTCTATATTTTCATTTTTTGAAGAATATTTAAAGATATCAACAAAAAATAAAAATTTCAAAGTTTTTCTTTTA
Organism: Nanorana parkeri; assembly: GCF_000935625.1. Classification (NCBI taxonomy): domain Eukaryota; kingdom Metazoa; phylum Chordata; class Amphibia; order Anura; family Dicroglossidae; genus Nanorana; species Nanorana parkeri. The sequence goes on from NW_017308000.1 coordinate 172,465, forward strand.
AAGGGAAGTCTTGCAGTAATAACAAAAAAGCACTCTAAAATAGAGGCCCTATCAACATACAATAAAAACCAATATACCCCCCCAAAAAAATCAAAACCTCAAAATAACAACTAAAACAAAAGACCATTTTTTAAAACATATTTTATTAAGCTTTTTTACAATTTTACAAAGAAAAAGTAAATCAGTTATCGAGTCATATTCCATGACATGTGTAAATACAATCCATATAATACATCAATTACAGTTTAAGTTTCTCAAACGTGAGAAATGCTAACTACAGAAAACTGAAAAGACAATTTCAACAGTAGCAGTTCAATTTCAACATACTAACAGTAAGTTGGAGAAGCATCTATTTGGAAAATGTACAGTCTCTAGGCTTGGCGAGACTCTGATATGACAAGGTTTAAATTGTTGGAAATTGATTACTTACCCTTATTTCCAAGAAAAAAGGTTAACAAAGGAAAATAACAGAAAGCATAAAGCAGTTTAACACAGAAAAGACAAGACAAATCCTAATTAAGCAGAGCAGGCTAAGTGTCCTAAATTAGAGGTCTCAAACTGTTAGTAAGTTAGCCTTTGGCACACCATTTAGTGCAACAAAAAGGTATCATCAGTTGTTTAATTTCACAGCTTGTTTCTTTCAACAAAAGGTTTCCAACTTGGTGTCTAGTTTTTATAGAACAAATAAACGTTTAAGACTAGATTTTACCTTGCAAATTGGGAAGATGAGGTGCAGACAATCCCCACATTCTACAACATCTGGCTACCAATAGGCAAATATGTAACCACACAAACCTCTTGATTGATCTTTCACTGAGCTAGAGTTTATAACATGTGCTTTCCACAGGCTTCAGATTTGGAGGTAATATAACTAGTAGTCTCTATCCTCATATCCTTAAAAGTTTTAGAAACATATGTCTAGGTGTAAAAAAAAGATCTGATGGTTCTTTTAAACCTTAAGATGCCTATTGTTTGAAGGCTCCATCATCCCCTGCGTGTGGGAACATTGGATTACCCAAAAATTTGGATTGTTTCTCACTGTGGAGGGGTAGGCATACTTCTTTCCAGACAACTATCGCATCTCTAAAAAAGTACATTATTTTGATTTGATTGTGGAATAGAGTTAATCGTGGAGTAAAGAATATTTGGAAGAAACCAAGGTTCAACATAGCACATTCATATTCAAGATTAGAATACCCTGATAACCAGTCAAATGAATGTCTTAGCAGCCATACCAAGTTATGCAACCTGATATTTGGTAAATGTACTCCCGCCTCGCTCTTTGGTAGCTAAAGTTTCCTCACGGAAATGCTTGGATGCTTATTGCACCAAAGAAATCTTATTACTTGATTAAGGCAATTTACATCTGTTAGTTTTAGGAGTACAAGCATAGCTTGCAATGAATATAACATTTTGGTGAAACCTGAAATTTTAAATAGATGGCATCTGTCAAAGAGTAAGAAGAGAAGGTCTCACCATGTATCCAGCTCTCAATGATTTTTTATAAGAAAGGTGAAAAATTGAGAAAGTATGGGGTTTTTCCTATCTTAAGTTCTAAATCTCGTTTTTGGCTATTTTAAAGTTTGCTTGTTAGGTCCAGGATTAACAGAATGAGTTAGGGGAAGAATTTCACTTTTAGTAAAGTTAATATGTAATCCCAAAAAAGTTCCATAGTGTGCAAAAATGGGTTAAATATGTTGAAAATCATTAGAAGGATGAGAGTTGAAAAGAAGGATATCATCTGCAAAAAGTGCAGTTCTCAATTTCAGATCCTTCATCCCATGAAGATGAGGGGTTGAACCTAAATGCCTAGATAAAGTTTTCAGAGAAGGAGCAAAAGAGGACAGCCCTGACAGGTGCCTTTCTATAGAGTAAATTAAACGAATAGTTGTCTTGGTGTATGTTTTCTGACAGTCAATGAGTCATACATCTGCATCCGAAAAGTTAGAAGGCGGTCTCTGGAGCCAAAGTTCGCCTTGACCATTTTCACCTTGACCATTTGCCACCCATTTTAAGTTGACATAGTCAAAATCGTTTTCAGTATCATGAGTAATAATGAATGTATCACTGTCTGGGTAGGTCTCAACTGATGGGGGGCATCAGCACCGTGAGAACTGTGAGAACTTTACAAATATCACTCACCGGAGAAAACCCTTTAATAAATCCTGCATGAGAGTGGTGTTTTAAGGATGGCATAATGTGGAACAATCTATTTGCAATTATCTTTAATAAAATTTTGGCATCTAAGTTTATAAGTGAAATGAGCCTATATGAACCTGGTTGAGTTGGATCCTTCTTAGGTTTTGTCAAAACCTTTGTGTGCTTCTTTCCCCATAGTCAAGTATTCACCCCCAAATAGTGTTATAGAGGGAACCAAGTGTATACATAATATCTTGCCTGAGGATCTTGATGAACCCAGTGGAGAACCCATCTGGTAAGTAGCCTAAGTCCCAGTCATGCTGGGGATGGTGGAAGAAATTTCAGCTTTAGTAATGTCTTCAGTGATAGTCTCCACGATCTCTGGAGCGTGAGATGAGAGGGTTTGCTGATCAAGGAAGGTTTTAGCCGCTTGTGCAATTAATTTGCCATCCAGAGTGGATATACGCAGCATTGCCGGGTACGCCAATGTAAATTTGATGCGATGAGCGGCAAGCGATTGGCAGACGTCTTGAAATGCCTTCCTTTGCTTGGACAGGTTTGCAGAGTAATCTGCGAACATCAGACGCGTGTGACCGCCGGCTACCAGGTGATGTTGAGCCCGGTATGCGAGGGGGATGTTGCGTCTATCAGCAAAGTCCAGGTAACGGACTATGACAGGCCGCGGCCTTTGTTGATCCCTGGGCGGGCCCAGTCTATGTGCCCTCTCAACTTTGCACATTGTGTTAAGGCCTAGTGCCTGGGGAATAATGTGGGAACAGAAATGTTGTAGTTCCCCCGAAGGCAGAGATTCCGGCAAGCCAATAATGCGCAAGTTGTTCCGGCGCAGTCTGTTCTCAAGGTCATCTACCTTGTCCATGAGATAACCAACTTGTTTGGTAATATTTTCATGTAAGGCCTGTGTTTCATGTAGGTGATCTTCCACCTCCCCCACACGATGGTCCACCGCTTGTATGCGGGTAGCGTGAGTCTCCAGTGCTAAGCTCAGTTTGCCCATATGGTGTTGAATAGACTCCTCTATTATGCTGGCCAGCTCGGGCTTTAGATTTGATGCCACCGCAGATGTCAGACGGTGATAGTTTATATCTCCCTCATGGGACGGGGGGGGGGACTCACCCAGCTCCTCAAGGTGCTCGATACCGCTGTGCTCGGTTTGATCCGACATGTTGGATTTCTCGAGCGGGATGTCTGCGGCCGGCAGTATGCTTCTCCTCGTCGATTGTGAGCGGGACACGAACTTGTCCATCACCCGCGGTCCCGATAGAAGGTATGAGTCGATGGCTGGGTCTGGGGAATGCAGATGTTATCTGTGTTCGGCTATGTGTAGGATGGAGCGGGATCGCACACCGCTATTCCATCGGGCGCCGGAACCGGACGTCCGTGTTCTTCTTTATTGAGAGTGCTGTAGTTTTGTTGAAGGACCTAGTTGAGGATAACGGTATCATTTACTAAGTTACCCTTGGGATCTACCAGAGAAGCAATATGTATAGGGGCAAAAGGCAGCAGATTAGTCTGGCCAGTAATTTACCAGCTTTGTTCCAATGTTTGTGGAATTTAGGATCACTGAAGGATTTTTTAGTGTTTTCGTATCTTCCAGTCAATAAGTCAATCTGGTATTTGGCCTTCCTCCATTCCAAACTAGTCTGCATGGACAGGAGAGCACTGAAATCATTCTGTGCTGCCAGCAGTGTCATATCCACAGATTCATATGTACGAAGGGCTTTCTTTTTGTATGTAGATATATATGATATGATTTCCCCACTCATAAAAGATTTAGTGGTTTCCTAGAACAAGTCCTTGTGGGCTGCAATATATTCAACAAGTTCATGCCATGTCAAACAAATGCTGTTTTGAAAGTCTTCATTAGCCGCTAAGTTTCAGGGGAAATGCCATACTACTGTTAGGAGCATGCGGGAATACCTCAACCCTTACAAATATTGGGGCATGATCTGAAATGGCTATGAGAACTCACTATCCTATACTAGATTTATAAATTATTATATCCAGATGGTGGATTAGTAACACATACTACTGTTACAAACAGGATTACCACCTGTTCATCCACAAACTTTGGAATGGATACTCAATGGGTCTTTTGATGATATATGGGGAAAAACAGCATGTATTTTTATTCACTTGGATGTCATATGCTTGACTTTGATATTGCTAGTCTGTATTATCCATATGATATTTAATCTATTATGTTATGTACCATATCATTTATAATCTATATTATTATAATTTAGGTGAAGGCCTATAAATGTATGTGTGTGTGTTTTCTGTGCTAAATCTAAAGCTTAGAGATAGGTGATGATATTAATGGGTGCCAGATTATTCTGTCTTCTGCATCACCTGTATTCAAAAATATAGCATGGCAATTTGAAGCTTTATGCACAAATTATTTTTTTTCATTTGGACTCCCTACTAGTTCACCTGATATTAATCTTGCATTAAAAGAAAATTATCCTAAGAGATGCATGGAGGCAGCCATCACTGACAACCCTCCTATAAATATCTGGCTGTTATGCTTACCCTGTTGCTTCAACATCACATACATATTTAGATAGATATTTCATTTTCACATTTCCCACTGTAGTGCAGAGAAACCATTAGCTGAAGAATCAGCACAACTCAACACTAACAGCTAAATCAGATTGCTGGCCCCAGATGCTGTCATTGATTTAATCCACTACTGTGTCCTGTAGTGAAGTAAAGGCCAGTGAGAGGAATGACAGAGTATGGCATGGAGCCAGGAAATCAACTCTCCTGGACGTTTTGGATTTCTTCAGATTCTTCAGCAGGAGGTTTCTGGTCACTAACGCAGTCTTATTTGAAGGGGACCTTCAATTTTAGACTTCTATTTAGTGACAGGGTGGCTATAAGCCATTGACCTGGAACAAGTGTACAATTCTGTCTTTTCATCCTGACATACGTTTGATGGGTCTTGGATTTAGAAGATGTTTTCTTGCAAAAAGGTGCTTAAAAAACAAACACACAAAAGCAGATACTCTTTCTTGCTAAATATTTACTTTACCATTACATTTGGAGCAAAGACATCCTTGCTAGTTATTCAGGCAACAAATAGCAGCTTACTTGCCCTGGTAAGTAGGAGGAAACAGTAAATTGATATGCCATATCAGGGCCGTAGCAAAGGGCGAGGCAACTGAGGCTCTCGCCTCAGGTGCAGGTGCAGAGGGGGGGCACAGCCAACAGGGAAAAGTGGGGCTCCTCCTCTGGATCCCCACTGCTCTCCCCCATCTGTATGCATGTCCAAGTGGTGAAGAGAGAGAGAGCCGCTTGGCCAGGATCTGACAGCCGGCGGCCCTCTCTCCTCACCGCTCAGCCATGCTGCTGTGACAACGGCTCCCTCCTCCACCCTGCCAGCTCCAGCGCTTCCTTCACTTCTCCTCGGATCCCCGCTGCCTCTGCCTGGGAGAGCAGATGGGATCCAGAGAAGAAGCTGCAGGCTGAGCCCCATCTGTTCATTGCCGTGCGGAGGAGGATCGGTACATATCAGTGATATGTACCAATCCTCTGTGCAGAGCAAACGCTGGAGCGATCAGCTGATCAATACAGTGTTTGTAAATAACTGGGGACACATAGTACTGTGTCCCCAGTTATGAATGAACAGGAAGTGCTTTACATCACTTCCTGTTCGTTCATGAGTTTCTCAGTGGGGAGTAGCACTGTATACAGAGGCTTCTCCCCATTCAGAAACTGCTTGATAGTAAGTATTTTCTGAATGAATGAAAAGCCTCTGTACTTTCCATTCATTTAGAACAGAGGCTGCAGAAAAAGAGATTGAGGACTTTGTGTTCTCAATTTCTTTTTCTATTTTAAAAGGAAACTATCAGGGGGCTGTTTACACCCCTAATTTCCCCCGAAACCCCAATAGTAAAAAAAATTAATGACATTTAAAAAATAAATAAAAATAATAAAAATAAAGAAACAAAAAAATTTAAAAATCCTGGAGGCGGGGCGCATGACATCACATGAAGCCACGTGTGCGCTGTGCTGGGTGATGTCACACGCTCATTGGGGGGGCATGTTTTTTTCATGCCTTGGGTGCAAAAGGAGCTAGCTACGGCTGTGTGACATATAGATTGCAGTGATGGTGTCCAATATCCCAGTGCCTGTGTTGCACTGGGATTTTTCTTAAAGACCCCATGAAGCACTCTACCTATGATAAAGTCCAATAAAGCCATTATCAGTTATGCAAGTAGAACACACAGCCCTTACTATAGGATCACCAGCATACAGTACATGTCTGATACCGGCTGAAGGGAGGTAGAGACATTTACTCTGTTTAAATGTAGAAAAGCATTAAAATATCATTAATAAAGTGAAAGACTACATCCAGAGGACCAGATTTTGAGGCGGGTATTCCTCAGCCAAAAATCAGCCCAATCCAAAACTAATCTTCAACTTGGTGGAACAATTCACTCACCTCTGCACAGCTGCTCAGTAGTGTGCACAACATACTCTGTGATGACCATACATGTTACAAACAAATTATCCAACCTTTTTTTAGATTACTAACAACTAAGTCATGTCAAAAACAACCTGAGAAGATGTAAATCAAATTTTATAATAGAGCCTTAAAGAAGAACTATGGGGTTAAGGCTTTTCCCCATAGTTCTCCTTAGGGTAACGGGAGGACACAAACTAGCGTCCTTCCGTCACCCTAAGCTCAGTATACCGCGAGCAGTAGCTTGCGGTATACTGAGACGCTGCAGCTGAAGCGGATCCCGACATCTATGTTTTGGATCCGTCCAGCTGCGTGAGTGACAGCTGGTTTTGCCTATCTAGAGGCAGAGCCAGCTGCACCCGCCCCCTCCCCCATCCGATCCGCCAGTCAGCGCTGGCGGATCGGAGCGGGGAGGGGGGAATCCAGCCCCTCCCCGATCTACTGAGCCTACCTGTGACAGTCTCATTGTCACAGGTCGGCTAGAACTATGAGGTGATTGAAAAGCACTCACCTCATAGTTCTCCTTTAACACTACATATGTGTTGATAAATGTTCTTGAGATTGCATATAGATTGTATACACAGGGCATCTACCACTGGACAGACTTTTTAGATAATGGCTGAGATGTCACATTGCCAATCTGGGCATATACCAAATTGTGATGATTTACGTTCATGTTAGTATCTCCATAACACATGTGCTTCTAAAGATTCCATGTCAGAATTTAAAAACTGTAAGATTCAGACCTACAATTATTATTGAAAAGCATATAAGTGCACTAAACACTTACCAAAAAACACATTAAATTATGAAAATACATTTTCACAGTTCATTTAAAATGTTGTTGTGCATGTTTAAAAGAGAACTATGAGGTGAATGATTCGCACTCATCCTCGTAGTTAGAGCCGATATGTGACATTGAAACTGTCACTTCCCGATCATCTTCCTGCAGAGAGCAGTGACTGTCACCGCTCCCCACAGGGATTCCCCCTCTCCAATCCTCCAAAGCTGACGGAGGAATGGACAGGGAGGGAGTGGGCACAGCTGGCTCTGCCTATAGGTAGGCAGAGCCCGCTATCAAAAAGCCAGTTGGGTGGATCTCCCCAACATTGTCGGGATCCGTCCCGGCTGCGGCGCTCTCAGTACATAGCAATAGCCCACTATATACTGAACTTTGGGTCACAGGAGGAGGTTAGTATATGTCCTCCTGTGACCCTAAATAGAACTATGGGATAAAAAGGTTACCTCATAGTTCTCTTTAAAATTCACCATGTTTCACATTATTTTATAAAAAAAAGTTTCAGCAATAAAAAGACAATAAAATGTTGGTAACAGGACAATGCTGTGCAGTATGGAACTATCCAAATGTAGCCCAGTTTTCCAGAACATGTAGCAACTAGAAACACAGAGAGAAAATTAAGAAAAGAGAAAGCAGACTAGAGAACAGTTACTCACATAGTTGCATAGTTACATAGTCAGTCAGGTTGAAAAAAGGCACAAGTCTATCGAGTCCAACCTATAGAGATACAAAGAAGAAGAAAAAAAAAGAAAAAAAAAAGAAGAAAAGCCTAAACAGAACACTATGCCCACAATTACCCAATTTTGATCCAGAGGAAGGCAAACAAACCCTATAAAGCATGGTTCAATTTGCTCCAACAGGGGAAAAAAATCCTTCCTGATCCCATAAGGCAATCGGATATTCCCTGGATCAACAATCTCTGATGCTTAATATACCTCTAAGAACTCAATATCCAGTAATATTCTGTGCATTTAGGAATACATCCAGATGTTTTTTTAAACAATTAACCGAGCTAGCTAGAACAAGCTTCTGGGGGAGTCTATTCCACATTTTCACAGCTCTAACTGTGAAGAATCCTTTCCGTATGCAAAGGGTAAACCTCTTTTCCTCCAGACGCAAAGAGTGCACCCTTGTCCTTTGCAGTGACCTTAACGTGAATAATTTGGCGCCAAGTTCTTTATATGGACCATTTATGTATTTATACATGGTGATCATGTCCCCCCTTAATCGCCTCTTCTCCAGAGAGAACAAATTCCTCATAGCTGAGCTCCTTCATGCCTCTTATGAGTTTGGTCACCCTTCGCTGCACTTTCTCCAGTTTTCACAACAAGATAGAGGAGAGAGGGTAGGGGAGGAGAAGTGAAGGAGGGGAAAAATATAATGGGAGGAGAAACAACCATTGTTTAGAATTCTAGCTTCTTACAGTTGTAGAAGGAGCCTACATAGGTGAGAAGAAATGTCTAACGCAAGGGCCCCATTTTGTACCAAAAATATGCATTTTGTCCATTAGTTTTCCTGTCATCTTTTTATATATTAGAGACTACTTTATCCTGTTCATAACCTTGTGGAAATTTAGGGTCAGTGATTTCCAGGATTTGGTGATAATTCTGGAGGGTGGCAACTTTTCTTCTCCATTGTCCCTGTGTGTGTTTTAAAGTAGCCACCTCTCAAAGCTCACTCCCATGATGGACTACAATCTCATATTTAGTTGTATTGATATTGTAGTTCATCACATTAGCAAACTTGGAGCGATGGCTACTTCACAACACACACAGGGGTCTATTCACAAAGCTGCCGAGGGCAGCCAAGTGAATGACCGATCAGAAGTGAAGTGAGCCAAACACTGTTCGGCTATTCACTTCAGGCTGGTACGGCTGATTTCAGCCGTATATCGGCTGAAATCAGCCGTACATCGGCTTGCTTCGTGTGGCTTCGGATCAGCCGAACATGCTCAGCATGTTCGGCTGACCCGAAGTGCAGAAGGAGTTCGACTCAGCCGATCCAACATCTGGATCGGCTGAGCCGAACCTCCGGCAGGCTTCAAAAAAAAAGCCCAGCTGTCAGAAGCAGGCTGTCGGCCTGCCAATGGCCGGCCGCTCGGCCAGCTTCGTCTTTCAGCGCGGCTCAGCGCTCGACTGAGCCGCTCGGCCGTGATCGGGAGCTGTACGGGCTATTGTGAATAGCCCGTACAGCACCCCCTCGGTTCTCCAGAACTGAAGGGGTCCTGGTGCCGAAGCTAGCCGAAGGATCGGCCGAAGCTACGGCCAGATCCTTCGGCAGCTTTGTGAATAGACCCCACAGTGACCATGGGGAACAAAAGTAGCCACACTCCAGAAGAAAGGACAGTGTCAGTATGAATTATGAGATGAGTTGAGGACCTAATGCAATACACACAATACATACAAGAAACAGTTTTGTTAGACACTTGCTGCCCGAAGCAATTTCTTACTATTTGCACATGTGATAAAATAGGAATTTTTGGCTAGAAAACAGTTTCAAACAATTCTATTATTTCTGAAAGCAGAAGCCCTGTAGAATAAAAAATGCTAGTTGCAATTTTTTATGTTGCATGGCATTTGCGCAAATGTTTATCAAACCAGTATTTTTAGAATGAAATACACTAAAATTCAATTTAGTGCACAGAAACAGAATATAATACCCAATTTTTTAATACCCAAAATATAAAAGACGGGGTCACTTTGGGTAAATAGATACCAAACATATCAAACCTTAAAATTGTGTGCGTCCGTGAAACTGCAAAAAAACTACAATACCCAAAATTTCACATAGGCGACGCTTTAGAAGCTTTGACCGCTCATCATTTTAATGTTAACAGTGACTGATAGCCCTAGAAATATTGCTCTCACTCTGGCGATATGTAACATGTGGCGCAATTTTCGTTTTTACACGTAGGTGCATCCGACGCGTGTTTGTGTTGTATGTGGGGGGCAAGGGACTTTAAAAATTGTTTTCATTTTTTTCTTTTTTATATGTTACTTTCATTTTTTTTGTACAATGCAGCAGCAGCCGCCATGTTCTTGGTATAACCACTTCAAGCGGATGATGCGTATTTACATGAATCTGCATGAAGTGGTAAATAGTTAAGGTACTTGAATGTACTTTTAAGTTTTAACTTCTGAGTTTAGTGTCACTTTGACATAATCTGACTAATATATAATGTACACAATACCAAAGATCTAAAAGCAATGGTAAAAAAAATATTTGTTTCTTGTGTTAATGGTTGTTGCTATGATAATTTGTGTTTGTGTATAGTGTAGGCCTTTTCCTGGCACTGAAGTACACATTCTGTAACAGGATAATTTATTCCTTTCTACAGGGCTCACAAATCTCTAATGCAGTTGTAAACAACTGAATAAAGCCATTAACATATTGGCAATTCAGCTCTTGTCACTCTTACTTAGAAAGCTTCCTTTAGAAAGGCTCACATAAAGATGTATTTCTTGTGTTCCTTTTTCTAACACAGTGATAATAAAAAAAATCATATAACACCAAAATGAAGAACCACTAATGCAAAAGTTACATTGTATAATAGATAAAAAGGGAACACTTTCCATTGCCATCACAAGCTGTAGACTTTTTATACATTTTACACTTATAGGTAAAAGGTTTTTTTATGGGAATGTATAGTTTCTCATAGATTTGTTTAGGTTTGCATATAAAATAATATAAACACTACAAAATGTGCAGTGCTAAAAATATCTAAACTGACTAAAATGTACTTAGGATTGATTCACACCAAGGTGTACTTTTAATAAGTGGTGATAGGTCAGGTATGAACTTAAAAACAGGGAATATTCTCTTCACTTTGAATTCTCTGTGACAAGTACAGAGAAAGCAATAGGAAGGTACCTGTTTAATAAAAGGTGAAAGCTACAAAAGGAGCTCATCACCTTGATAAACTTGGAGACAAGTCCCCTAGATTTATTACCACCTCAGATATTGTGATAAAGGCTTTTTTTGGTGAAACACAGAAAAAAAGTCAGGAAGTGACCATTTAATATATTTGTAGGCATAATTGCAGGATTGCTCATGCTGTAATGCATCCAATAAGGCGTTTTGCAACACATTGTTTCTCAACTTCTCTACTCCTTATCACCTTTTGTTTTTTTTTTGTTTTTTGGTGCTCGGGTGCGTCAGGAAAGACATGTTACACATTAGTTTTGCAAGTTACTTTTTTTGTCTCTTGAAACTGCTGCATCAAATTCACTTGCTGCCCATTCAGGCCCCATTCACACCTGAGAGTTTTGTATAAACACACATAAAACATGTGCACTTTGACACGCGTTCGTGAAACATGCCAAAATGCATTTGCTGTGCCAGTACCATTAATGGCACCCCAAACACATGCAGGAAGACACACGGAATGCATGTCACAGGTTTTGCTACATACTCTATTTTTCCACGTTTGTTGAAATTAATGAGCAAAATGAATGGCAAACGCACGATTAATTCATAACCAGCTTTCCACATATTCTGCAGAAGATGTGCATCTAAGACCTCCATTTTTAACCTAAGTAGTTAGACCGTGTTTTTTTTGCAGGCTGGCTGGTGAGTGTGCTGGTAAACTTTTTCCTGTTGCATTGTTTGAAGCCCTTCCTTGTGCACCTTGCTTTAAAGCTTGTTATGAATTGATGAGTGTGTTTTGCCATTCATTTTGCTTGTTGTATTTGGTGTGGGGACACACTGGGGGCTTCAGCTGCTGTTGTGATGTGTGGGGCTCCTTTTGTGTCCCTGTGCTTTTAAGGAAGTTGAGCTGCCTCCTGGCGAACCTGCACCAAATGCATCCTTTGCTATACATGCTCCAAGATGGAGGCTCTCATAGATTAGAGTTAGGACCATGCTACACAGTTTCTACATATTCTGCAGAAGACGTGTAACGGCTGTTGTAACCTTCACAAATGTTTTGCTGTTGTAGTGTTGAAATTAATGGGGACACAAGGAAAACAAACACACGCAGATGTGATGCGCATTCACGCTACACTCAGGTGTGAATGGGGCCTCACACCAGTGAATGTGCAATATGGTACGTATAATATGCGTGTGCATTGTGAACTTGCAATGCATTGTAACAACACATTGCAGTGCTCGTTCACACAAGCCCACATGCAAAAATGTGTGTGTACTGGTGGGGATTGGTGTAATGTGTTACGATGCATTACACTGTTTACTTTTATTTTAATCTTTATTGAATACACTGTATTGCAGTGGAATGCAATGAGGTACGTTGTGATGTGCAAATATGCTGCATTTTTACACAACACGTATCAACGCAGTGTTATGGTGTGCCAGGACACACAGAATACAATTTTTTTCTGTTTGTACTTGTGTTGAACCTGTGTTGGACATGCTGTGAATAAGCTCAATTAACAAATTGTCGTGCGTTGTGTTGCATAAAAAGGCAGACAGGCAAACATGCTGCATTTTTATGCACAGTACATCAACACACTTGTATGGTGTGAAAAGCGTACACAGAGTACATTTATTTTCTTAGCATCCTTGCATTGAGTCTGTGTTGATCTAATTGATCAGTGCAATTCAATCAACTTGGTGTCAGCGAGCCCTTAGTTTTATGGCCACAGAGGTTAATACAACATTGTTTGCAATGAAAAAAAAGAGAGATCATATATTTTTACTGTGCAAGATAAAAAAGCCTCTCATAAGCTTTATTATAATAATGCTAATGTTTAGGGTGCTTTCTATAATACAAAAATAATAATAGAGGGTTTTCTATGTGTTTTTAGTTTTTATTAATTTATGTGGGAGGAATAACATATGATGCTGTCTATCAGGATCATAGGTTTCCTCCCAGGAATTCCTGTGTGCATCCCTGAAAAGCCTTCCCCACTCCTTTCTCCTGATATCACAGTGATAATTCACTGCTGCTTGTCACCGCATATCACTGTGATAAACTGGTTCAAACTTTTCTCGAGAAGTGATAGAATAACACTGTGATATTTGGAGAAAAGACAAACCTTACCAAGGCTAACTTTATTACGGTTTATTAAATGGACACACAAATGTGATGGGGCTGCGCTGGCTGCTTTTCTCAGCACAACCCCAAGACTAGACAAAGCAATTTGCCACTAATTGACTAGTAATGGGCTCAGTTCACATCACTGTGGTGCGCTGAAAAAAGTACTGCGTGTGGTATAACCACATCACACCTCTCTGTGCCCATGGAACTTAATGAAATGTCACTTGTGACATTCAAATAAAGGTCCAACATTAAAAAAGGTAAACAGTTTGTTCTATGCTGAAAACCCTCCTCCCTTATGTGGCAGGAAATTTGATTTATGGGGGAGATTCTAATATTGCTTTGGACCTTGGCATAGATAGATCGCATGGGGACAAGTATCGTGCTAAGTGTCCATCCAAGTTGGGTACAGGTTTAGCCCGGTTATTACATTCCCACTCTTTGATTGATGCTTGGAGAGAGCTGAACCTCACTGCGGAAAATTATACTTATTATTCCACTGCCCACTTGAGCTATTCGAGGATCGACCACTTCTTCGTTTCCCCTTCGGTTGTACCCTTGTCCGTTTCCTCGGACAAGGGTACCGCCAAATCATGGAGGGACCAATTTTACAAGCTGAAATAAGACTAGCTATTAAGCAAGCTAAGGGCTCTTCGGCTCTGTGCCCAGATGGCTTCCCCTCCCTGTACTATAAAAAATTTGCGGATAATCTGGTCCCCCACCTGGAGTCATTTTACAATGCTCTTCCTGCTGTGGCGCCTTTGGCCCCGGACCTGAATCGTGCCTTCATTAGTGTCATACCCAAACCGAATAAGGTTTGGGTATGACACCCGGGTGAGATTTCCAACTATAGACCTATATCATTAATAAACAACTACGTTAAACTTTTGACAAATTTTAGCTAATCGGCTGAACACTTTTTTGGCCTCCTACATACATGTAGACCAAGTGGGTTTTATAGTGGGACACCGAAGGCCCCGAACCAGATTAGGAGGGCGGTTGACATTATCTCACTTCTACAATCTAGTTGGGATGGTGGACCCCGGCAGGAGGGCATGTTGCTATCCGTTGACTTGCAAAAGGAGTTCGATTCGGACTCCTGGCCTTATATGTTCACTCTATTGTGGCAATGGGGCTTTGGCCCGTCTTTCCTATTGCTGCTGCTTACTCTATATTCTAATCCATCGGCTCAGATTAGTATCCAAGGGTATCTCTCTGAGCCCTTTGGTGTTTGCACTGGCACCCGGCAGGGATGTCCTCTATCGCCATTGCTTTTCGCAGTGGCGATAGAACCCCTCGCCATTGCCATTTGCAACTCTGTCAATGTTAAGGGGGTAAGCTGCGGAGGAGTAGAACATAAATGTGCAGATTCTTTCAATACAATAATGTATCTCTTTCATTGGTCTATTATAACATTATCTCTTTTACTTATTGTAAAATTGTGTTGTATTACTTCTCTAGGATACAGTAACCACAGAAACTCATTTATTTAACCCTTTCTCTTCCACCGACGTAAGGCTTACATTGGTGGCAGCGGGCCCATTTAAACAGACCGCCGGAACTCTGTTTACAATTGTGAAGCCGGCTGTTGGCTTTACAATGGAAGCGATTCTGGTGGCTCAGCTGCCGTCAGATCGCTTCCCCGGGGATGGTAAAGTACCGGTCCCTGCCGGGTACCAGAGGAAGGCTAGGGAGGAGAGCGGTGAACTCTCATTCACCGATCTCCTCCCCGTTCTATGGGACCAGGAGCGATGCTTATTGCAGCACTTCAGGTCCCTGAGCTGTCATTGCTCGGCTCCTGAAGCCAGGCAATAAGCTATTGAAGTGTAATATGCACTTTAATAGCTTATTTAAAGTGGAAAGGTGACACTAGGGGTCTTTTTGACCCCTAGAGTCACCTTAAAGAGGACCTTTCACTGCCAATATGCTATCACATGGGAGACTTATAAGCCCCCCTATGTGATAGCAATTAAAGTTAACAAAATAAAAAAAATATTAAATAAAATAGATGTAAAAATAATTTTTAAAATGTTTAAAGTCCTCCATCCCCATGAGCGCATTAACAAAAAAAAACACGCGTTGGGTGCACCTACATATGAAAATGATGATTGCTCTACCCATGTTGGGTTGCCAGAGTGAGAGCAATAATTCTAGTGGCAATGTTTACATGTATTCCTAAACTGATAACCTGTAGGTGCTTTTAAAGCACCATCTGTGGACTTTTTGGGGTACTACATTTTGTTGCCGTTTAACGGATGCACACCGGGCATGTTGGGTATCTATTTACTTTATTTATTGCGTTTTGGGGCAGTAAAATTAACATAAGTGCAAATCTGGTAGGAATTTTAGGAGGGACCCCATGTAAAAAAAAGGTATGTTAGGTTCCCACTCAGTCATACCAGGCCCTTAAGGTCTGGTAGGAACTTTAAGTAGGAACCCCAGCTCTGGGGCGTTAGTTGTGGGTACACGTTTAATACAGGTGCACCCAGATGCGGCCCCCCATTGTGAATGAGTAAGGAGTACTTGTACCCCTACCCATTCACAAAAGGATTAAATACAAGTTTTGGAAAAGAGGCCAGACTTTTATTAAAAATCCTTTTTAATTGAAAAAAAACTCCAAAAAAGGATCCACCGTCATAATCCAGGGCCAATAACAATGTCCAGAATTGTCCATGCCGCTGACAATTCAATGAAATAAAAAATAAATAGAAATAATTGAAAAAAAAACACCCGCCGTCCCGTCTGCTCGCGACAAACTCCCGCCGCAGAATGCCATTTTGACAGATTCCGGCAACATACAAACAATTGGGCGGAGCTAGCAGTGACAGCTAGCTCCACCCAACTGTTTACAGTTGTACGGCATCTGATAGGTGAGCCATGATTGGGCAAAGTTATCATGACTTTGCCCAATCATGGCTCTTACAGAGTACTGTTCCCTGATTGAGCAAAGTCTTGCACCTGACCGGTGGTCAGGTGCAAGGCTTTAGCCAATCAGGGCTCACAAGGCACTGTGTGGTGCACAGTGCCTTGTGGGGCCCTCAGCAGGCGAACAGCCCGCCGAATGCCCTGACAGTTCGTGTTTTCGCCTAACACATGAACTGCCTATGTTCGAGTCCAACTCATGCGAGACTTGAACATTGAGCCCATCCCTATTGAAAATAGTTATGATAGTATCGTGCGAGGTAAGGTTTAGCACATTTTTAGTGCACACATATTTTGAACTATTATTACAGTTTTTACCCTAAAGTAATTTTTATGTAACTTTCACATTTTAAATGCTTGCTCTTTCACATTTTTTCATATTTATAATTAATGTAAAAAAATTTAGATTAGCTATTATAGGCAGAGAAGATTAGTTGCCTAAATGCTATACAACTGTTGAGATAAGATATCATTCATACCGTTAGTTCTGATTGTATCAAGCAAATATGGTGATTCCCATGTCAATTTACTGTATAATTACAAATTTTACATAGAAATAAGGTTTTTGAAAACAGTAATCTTATCACAGATGATTTACATCAAGCTAACCAACAGATTGTATAATCAGGAAAAGTACATGAAAATGGGAAGAAAAAACATGGGGGAAATTTGATGTGAGCATTACAGCACATACATGGCAAATGCACTACCAGTTCTTCAGTAATCCATGCCAATCTGCCTGAGCATACACATTGGCGTTTATAAACACCCACATATAACATAACAAGCCATTATGTATGTCATCGGGACATATCTTGCTACTTTACTGTTATTCATTTGCTAAACAGAGGTGGTGTCTTACTAGCCCCAATCTGTGTGGTCATCTTATCTTGTTGAGGGATAAGTGTGTAAATGATATGTTACAAATGTTGTTAAAGAAAAGAAAAGTATGCCGTGAGGAGGAATTATTGTGAGCTTAGCTATTTCACTAATTGTTTTTTCACAAAGGCTTTAATTCTATTTATCTTTGATTAATATACAGGTGAAACTCGAATAATTAGAATATCGTGCAAAGTTCATTTATTTCACTAATGCAACTTAAAAGGTGAAACTAATATATGAGATAGACTCATTACATGCAAAGCAAGATAATTCAAGCCGTGATTTGACATAATTGTGATGATTATGGCTTACAGCTCATGAAAACCCCAAGAACCCCAAATCCACAACCTCAAAAAAGTAGATTATTACATGCAATCAATAAAACAAGAATTGTACGTAGAACAATATCGGACCTCTGAAAAGTACAAGCATGCATATGTACTCAGTACTTGGTTTGGGCCCCTTTTGCAGCACTTACTGCAATGACTTTTGCACGATATTCTAATTATTCGAGTTTCACCTGTATGCTTGCAATGTACAATTCACATTGTTTATTCGTTCAAGGAGGAAATGTAATCACTTTGTAGAAAATATCACTACCATTAATTAGTTGCTCTCATGAAGTATACTGTTGATTGAAAACGACTATCAAATACACATATAAAATGTATTAGTAAATGTACATTGTAAACATATATTAGAAATTATTAGAATTAAAGTAATTACAAAAAAAAATCAAGCTCTCTCGTACGCCTTATTGTGGATATGTTTTCTCATTATGTTATAATAGAGATGTAATATCAATATGTACAGTACATCCAGGTGCAATCATGCAGTTTATTTCTATTGGACATAAACCATAAATAGGGGAAGAAAACAGAAAAGTCCTATGTGCTATTTTGGCACTGTATTACTCAAATTACATTGACATATATGTTTCTCTTTTACATTTTAATACACGTTTTATGTTGCCATGACTTAGGGTCCCAATGCTGTGAACTAGCATGATCATATTCTTACATCTCTGTTTCAATGCAAGTGCTAATAATGCTGTTAAAGGAGCACTTAAACCTTTATTAATTTGAGGATATTAGTTGGGATTACCAGTACACTAAATAACCACTTGTACAAAATGGATTTCCATGCTTCATTAGCTCTCAGTACCTTTAACATTTCTGCAACCCAACCTTTTCAGCTCTGTGCAGAAATGAAGGTAAAAATAAAAGTTGTCAAAAATACAGGAAAAGATTGTTTGGACACTAAGTTAAAGGAGAATTATGAGGTGAGCGCTTTTCACTCAGCCTCATAATCTGAGCCGACCTGTGACAATGAAACTGTCACAGGTCGGCTCAGTAGATCGGGAAGTGGGCGAACACATACCGGCGCTCGCTCACTTCTCGATCCTGTCACTGCAGAGAGCCGTGACAGGGGAGTGACTGGATTCTCCCCTCCCTGTCCGATCCTCCAGAGCTGACTGACGCAATGAACGGGGGAGGGGGCGGGTACAGCTGTCACTCACGCAGTTGGGCGGATCCCGGCATAATTGTCGGGATCCGTTTCAGCTGCGGCTTCTCAGTATACCGCGAGCTGCAGCTCACGGTATACTGAGCTTTTGGTAACGGGAGGACGCTAGTTTGTGTCCTCACGTTACCCTTTGGAGAACTATGGGGAAAAGCCCTAGCTCCATAGTTCTCCTTTAAATCCTTGAACTTTTCTGTCAGTCCCCAACAACAATTGCCATGAGGCAAAATGGGTGGCAATAAAAAGTAACTGCAATGCGAAGGGGGGTTTGGGGAGTGCAATCCCTGAGCTCTGCTTCAGCTATGGGGTCAGAGCCTTTTTCACTCACTTTCAACTCACAATGGGGAAGAACACTTGCGCTACTCCAGCTTCTAAACACCTGCGGGATCCCTCTACATGGTAGGGCTACTATTATAACAATGAACATTCTACCTCGTTTGCTTTATTTGATGCAAACCATCGCAATGAAGCTACCTTAATGCTTTACGAAGGCACTTCAGAGGAGCGTTCACCAAGTTTGTATAGCATGGCACATGATCAAGATTAAAACATGCTTTACTTACTACCCCAAACTTATTGGGCCTACCTAATATCTGACAATATAACTCTGCATGTCCCCTAGGGTCTGGGACCAATTCCATTTTTGACTTTTTTTCAAATTCGAGCCTTTCTTTCCAATTCAACTCACAAGGACCTGTTTGCCTGAGCACTTACACCCTTTGAGAATATCTTTGTACACACCACTCCTATATCTTATACTACTACAACTTTTTATTTCATGCTTAACAATACTCCAGAGATTGCCCGTATTCGAGCTGCATGGGAGACGGACCTTGAAAGCTCTTTTTCAGACAACCAGTGGGGATGAATTTGTTTATTGACACATAAGTGCTCCATAAGTTTTAGGACACAAAAAATCTACCTATAAGCTCTTATCAAGATGATACTTCATGTTTCTGGAGTCCTCCAACTTGTGCTGGAGTTGCAACTCTGGTGTGGGATCTGTCCTTCACATTTGGTGGACATGTCCTCACATTGTCTCTTATTGGACTCGGATACACCATTGGATTTCTAAGATTTCTGCCTACTCACTCCCTTGAAGCCCGGTGGTACTTACTGCATTATTCTAATGGATCAATCACTTCATGTAAAAACCCCTTACAATAAACCTGATTAATGTAGCTAAGACACTAATCCCCCTTCACTGGAAATCGAATTTACACCCCTACTCTTTTTGAATTGAAGAATTGGGTACATGTGGTCTCTAGGATGGAAAAGGCCAGGTCTATTTGAATGGATAGGATAGAACACTATATCACCACATGGACTCCCTGGTCACACTATAGACAATACATTATCTGAAATCCTGGACTGCTGTTTGTCTGTGGCGTGGATGAGATGAGTAGGGGATACTGAGAGGCCTGATAATTGCTTCCTGGTGAAATACAAGACATTCATTCTTCTTTCCCTTTTTTCCTTCTTTCTCCCTTCCACTCTCCTACCCTTTTAACATTTTTTTTATTTCTCTTTCCCTCTCTCTTTCTTCTATTTTCATATTTCAATATTTTTCGCCCCTCAGAAGCCTTACCCCAGTGATGGCTAACATTTTTGAACCCGAGTACCCAATGCAAAATCATTTTATTTATCTTAAAGTGCCAACACTAAAATAAGTTTGTTAATTGTGATTTAGTTTGGGCATTAGGGTTTAAAAAATGTTCAGCATCACTGCCTTTGGAAAAATAGGGAAACACACATATTCAAACATTTGTACACTCACAGATACAAACACATTTGTATACAAACACACGCAATGAAACACACACACACTTATTAAAACACAACTGTACATCACACAGATATCACTCACTCAATAAAAAACACACATCACATACTCAATAAAACACCCACACATATCACCCACCTATTACAACACACACACATCTCACGCTCATTAAAAAACACACACAGATATCACACACATTAAAAACACACACACATATCACACACTCATTGTAAAACACACACATATCACACACTCAATAAAAACACACACACACACACACACATATCACACACTCATTGTAAAACACACACATATCACACACTCAATAAAAACACACACATTTAAAAAAACACACACATATCACACACTCATAACACATACTCAACACATGGTTAACACGCACTTAATAAAAAACAGATACATATCACACACTCATTAAAACACATGATTAAAAGTTAATAAATAATAATAAAAAAATTGCCCCCTCTCCTGCTTGCATGTTTTGCATGGAGGGGGCTGCATCCCCGAGGTCTAGTGGGGCCCTTGGGGATTATCCTGGTGGTTCAGTGGAGTATACGTGTAATCTGCATCACTGGCAGATGCAGACCACACTAATTGCTTATTCCTGTAAGCGGCGGCACCACAAGGGAGCGATTTAGTATGGCATGCATCAGCAAGAGATACAGATCATACTGATCCTTGTCTGGACCACCACAGGATGTTTCTCATTCAATATATTGCTGATTCGACAATATATTAGATAGGATCCGGGCACCTTCCAGGTTTAAAGATGCCCAGCTCCATTCACGTATTATTTACATATTTTTACATGATAATATAACATAGAAAAACAAGATTTACAGGGCTTAATGGCTATTAGATGGAGCCATGAAACAAAGGATTTACGCTGTGTGAATGATTTATCAATTAGCCCCATAGTGTTCTGGTATTCCTATGTCATGTATTTTTTATACATATTTTTTATTCATTTTTGCAAGAATAGGTACAATAGGAGTGGAAAACTAGAGTAGTTTAATAGAATCAATAACTGGTTTCTAGTATTAAATTGCTTTGCACTAGATGTGATGAAGTAGTTTCCTATGAAAAGACAGATTGTGTACAGTTAATGACCGAAATATTTGAAAACTTTAACTTGCAGTTACCAAATATTATGTTGCCAGAGTTGACCATCTAATGCAGGTAAACCCAGATAAGGAAGAAGAAATCAGTGGGAAAATACTGCCTCTATTCTTTGGTGTAAACATACATTTTGATGCAGCAGGAAATCTGGAAAGATGTACAACAATGTCACAATACTTGTTTGCAATTACATTGCATTACACACTTACCATGCAATATTTGTGTGGTACCAATTGATGCTGGTCAAGCACTTGTGTTTGGAAAAACAGGTGATATGTAAGCATCCTGAGTTGTTAGTTTGACTATGCCTCTAGAATGTGGAAGCCACATGGACCTTTTTCTTTAAAATTGTAGTCCCTTCTAATTTTTTATGTGCATAGTAGGGATTTCTATTGAATTCCATTTCCTGTTAATAGTGATCTTCACAGCTTCTATGATATGTGAGATAATCATACGTAATATTGGAAGGTACCAATGTTTACATAAAGCAAGGATAGTGTTGGATATAGAGAGACCCCAAAATGTGGTAAAAATGAGTCCAGGCCAAACTTTTCCACCAATAGGGATTTAAAAGCAGGAAGCGTCAGAAGAAGTTGGCCGATGGAAGTATTTGACCACATCCTCACCAACATAACAGAGATGTATTTAGGAACATTTTTGATAGTTTGAAACAAGTATGTAGTGTAGAAACATTTTTATAAGGTTTTCCAATGATTTACCCAGTGAATGGCAAAGGTAGCCCATGTAAGAACTATTTTTGCACCTGTCAGAAAACTATAAGTGTGTTGTCCCAAGACCAGAAAATCCACCTTAATTGAATTTGCTTTTTGCAAGACTGGATAACTGAAGTGAATATTCACACAATTTTTTGAGTGAAGATTCTCAACTGCATTAGTGAATTAGCTATATTGTCTGTAATAGCCAACATAACACCTTTTTTACTACTAGCAGTAGAGCATAATATGTGGGCTCAGGAGAGTTTTGGGATTTTTGTATTTGGAATTGATTTCCTGACTACCCAATATGTCTTGGTGGGATTACAGAGCTTCTTTCCACATTAGGGACTTTTTGTAGGGGTTGGTGAGGCCTTTCACATTAAAGAATGTAATTTTTGCCCACAAGGTAACCTCTGTCAATCTGTACCTCCCAAACCAAGGTTAACTCCCTTTTCTCAAATGAGTGCTTACTCTGGTAGATGACTTTAAGCAAGGCCTGTTGCTGGTAGGAGATCATTTTTTTAAAAAATTTGTTTATTAACTGACATAACCGACAGTACAGAGTTACAGCAACGAGCATTGGTACATATGTTACATACAACAACATGTGGTCACGTTGAGGTCAGGCATTGTACAGAGAAATTCCACTGTCAGTGGCAAACAGATCAATGACCATTTGTATAACAACAGGCAAAACATTTCAGCTGTGACGTCTAAGTAGGAGATAATTTTAACCTTCTTTTAGATCTTCAGATAGATTCATCCATGTCCACCTCCCATTTGTCATTTGCTGCCTTGGCAGCTTCATCATCCTGCTACTAGGGATTACACTTTTTTCCCCCTTACTATCATACATACATACATATACAGGTGAAACTCGAATAATTAGAATATCGTGCAAAGTTCATTTATTTCACTAATGCAACTTAAAAGGTGAAACTAATATATGAGATAGACTCATTACATGCAAAGCAAGATAATTCAAGCCGTGATTTGACATAATTGTGATGATTATGGCTTACAGCTCATGAAAACCCCAAGAACCCCAAATCCACAACCTCAAAAAAGTAGATTATTACATGCAATCAATAAAACAAGAATTGTACATAGAACAATATCGGACCTCTGAAAAGTACAAGCATGCATATGTACTCAGTACTTGGTTTAGGCCCCTTTTGCAGCACTTACTGCAATGACTTTTGCACGATATTCTAATTATTCGAGTTTCACCTGTA
>NW_017308000.1:196236-268528 GCF_000935625.1 Nanorana parkeri
ATATACAGGTGAAACTCGAATAATTAGAATATCGTGCAAAGTTCATTTATTTCACTAATGCAACTTAAAAGGTGAAACTAATATATGAGATAGACTCATTACATGCAAAGCAAGATAATTCAAGCCGTGATTTGACATAATTGTGATGATTATGGCTTACAGCTCATGAAAACCCCAAGAACCCCAAATCCACAACCTCAAAAAAGTAGATTATTACATGCAATCAATAAAACAAGAATTGTACGTAGAACAATATCGGACCTCTGAAAAGTACAAGCATGCATATGTACTCAGTACTTGGTTTAGGCCCCTTTTGCAGCACTTACTGCAATGACTTTTGCACGATATTCTAATTATTCGAGTTTCACCTGTAAACTTTCTTTATACACAATAGCTCCCTTCACTGTGTTTTACACACAGGAATGTGATGGTAATGAGGTCCTAGCACCTGAATATTAATTTGAACCTTCATCTTTGCCATATTTTGCTGAAACTCTTAGTTTGAATAACAATAGACTGCCCTGACACTGATGAGTAAATTTTATTTAGGCCATCTCAACATTCTGAAGCAAACAGATATCTGCTAATCTAAGCCTGTGATCTTTATAGTCCTTAGTAAAGCACTAATTACATAAGTGAGGTACCAGGCATAACCTCATAACCTTTTTATGGCTACCCCTAATAAAAGTCAACCAAGCTTAATTGTAGATCATCAATACATTAGCATTCAACAGATCTAGTTAAACACAAGAGGAAGGCAAGGATAATGACCCAGGTAAACTCCAATTCACCTTGATCCATAAACTGAAGTTACCACTAGACATGTGCAATTTGTTTAGTTAATTGAAATTCGGATGAATTTCGCCATATTTGGACATTCAGATTCAAATTTTTGATAAAGAAAATTTCAGATGCATCCTAAATTTTGTTCTGAATGCCATTCTTAATTATTTAAACTGTTAAACTTTGAATAAAAAAACAACAACAGCGTATTCCCCAATTCATACCAGAAACTGTTTTTTAAAAACATTTTTTGTTTCTGTGGACTGTCAAAAGTTACAAAGAAAAATGTAACTTTTTTTTTTTAATGTCACTTTGTTATAACAACACCCCCTAGAGGACTGACACAAATTGGCTGCACAGGGCAGTTTGGAAGATATCGTAACATCAAGAGGCTCCCATAACACCAAAGCTTGTAACATCAGAAGGAGAAGCTCTTGCAACATTCAAGAAGAGTTCCCCTTTAACATCAAGAATCTTCCCAAGCTTTACTTAGAGAGAGAGAGAGAGCCATTCAGATTCATCTTCTGTTGCACTGAACTGGACTGTGCTAGAACTTACTAAACCCAGGACTTGTTAAGTACTCTCTTTCTTTTTTCTTGTTTCTTTAACTGTTATCTCTTTCTCTCTTTCTTAACATCTTTTTCTGTATATTTTGCCCTGCACTGTTCTTTTTTTATTAAAGAATGATCTTAAAAATTGTAAAGCTTATCTCTACACTCTAAATAGGAACTTAAAGTATCCTTGTCTCTGTGAAGGCACTCTTCACTGTAGCACTTACTGTATAGTGAAACCTATGTCATGTTCCAGTCTGAAAGGACAGTGGTATCATAGGCTTTGTTTAAATTGTCACAGCATTTGTTGATAAAGGTGCATTTTTCCATTAAAACATGTACTGGCAGCTACTGTTTTGTGTATAGAGGGTTAACTGCGGAGTTAACCATCCCTAGTGACGATTACTTCCAGTCAGCTGACCGGAGATTGTTGTCCCGTGACCTGGGAACTCTTTGTGCAGAGTGAGACTGGTAGTGGTAACGGCATGTTCCTTGCGATGGCTCGGTAGGATTGGAGCTGCGAATTGTTGCGTGTCACTGACGTAAAGGGGGTTTGCCCCGGCGTAGCCGTCACAGGTGATTGGTAATATTTCACTTTCTGACCACTCTCCTGTCATGATGGCTCTTGAGCTTGGTCCTTCTGAGCCATGGTGTGGCATTGGCACTGGCACTTAAACAAATCACTCATACAAGACCTAGCCCACTCTGCTGAATTAGAACCTGAACTGCTTACCTAATTTGACACCAATTTTTCCTCTGACTGCTCCCAATATTATTTATGGGAAGCACATAAACCATATGTCGGTGCATCTGATCAAGCTAAGATCTACCGCTAAGCGCCAGCACCCTCAGCAAATGTGACTTAGGTTCCCATATGCTTTCCTGGATTTTGTCTTTGTATTATGTATCCTCGACCAGAGTCTGCTTAAATGGCACCCTGTCTTTTCCCTTTCCCATTTCCAATGAGACCAGACTGGTTTGCCCATTATCTCCTCTCGTTTTTGTTCTTACCCTAGAGTTTTTACTCTGCATTATTCGGGCCAACCTGAACGTTATGTGACTAGTGGGGATCGTCAACCCCACAAGATTGCCACCTATATGGCTCAAACTATGGACCATGCCCTTAGAGCAAACCTTCTGTTCAATTTCCCTTTTGACTCTACAATGGGGCTTGGGTAGCCTACATGCTAGTAGGTCTCACCAAACTTTTGGCCCAAACTTGGATGCCGCCCAGTCAGTCTTTGGGGCTAGTTAACTTTCTGTTTCCCCTTCCCCAATATTTCCAATTGTTGGGAATTCTGAGTTTCCCCCCTGGCTTTCAGGAAATTACCTTTGTCCACGGTAGAATGTGTGGTTGGGTAAGAGCCTCTCAATTTACTAATAGGCTTGCATGGCTTTCTGTGTCAGAGATGTCCACAGATAATTTTTTATGGTGCTTTAGGATTTTGGAAGATGAGCCAGTTATCCCACTTTTTGTCCTCCCTACCTCCTTCAGATACCTTTTGCTCGACCACTCTCCATTTGAAGGGTCCCTTTTGTAATAATCTGTTACTCCTGGCAGACTCTGACTTTCTAGACAATGGAAGAGGGATCTACACATACCCCTGCAGAGTGCTCCAGACTTCTTCTGTTTTCACTTGTCTTCTATCAGTAATAAGTTCCAGGAATCCATTTATTGGAGTCTGAATTTCTGCACTGCTGTTGATGTTTTGACTCCTCCCCAATGCACATGTTACATATGTTCTGGTCCTGTCCTTTGTGATTCTGGGGCCAGGTTATTCTACTATGCAGAAATGTAGTGACTATTCTCATCTTCCATCCTCCTCCTTTTTTGTTTCTTCTTTTGCTCCATTATAATAATTTTCCCATTAGGACATCTGAACATACAAGCAATCAGTACTCATTCACATGGTTAATACTGTCCATGCTTATATTCCAGCCATCTGGAAACAAATATAACCACCTACTATCAAACAGTGGTTTCACAAAATAAACAACATTAAACACAAGGAAAACCTCACCAGTTCCTTCAGAGATACTGTTAAACAAATTCCATTCTACATGGTTTTATTGGATTAGGTTTGCTAGCATATAACCTCCTCTGAAGCTAGGAGGGACTTCTCTTCCTTTCCCAGTGTTCTCTGTCTCCACTTTACCTTGAAGCCACAGGGTGCCTGTACCTCCCAACTTCTCTTCTCTAGTTCTGCATCTCTCTGTTTCTTCATGTTATATGTCCCATTATTTTTCCCTATTTGGGACTAACTACGTTCCCTGCCTGGCTTCTCCACTTGTCATACAGATGTAGGCTGTTGCATGATGCACCATTTATTCTGTGCTGACTATTCACTGACAATTGAGAGCATGTGTAAGTAAACTGTGCTATGTGTTATGACCACTTTTTTTTATTGTCTACAATGTTTTATCTTTCATTTTGAAATACTATGTTAATAAATAATTTATAAAAAGGAAAAAAATAGTTTAATTACCATGGTAGTTTACCAATGATGTTGTGATTAAGAGTATAACATAAAATTGTAACCAACTGTCTGAATTTACCACTAAGGTAGAGTGTGGATGGAGGAAATATCCAAAAACATCTGTCAGCTGGGGTCTGGTGAGTACTAGCTACCTAGGTCAATCTTTCACTCGCATGTCAAATATTCTTGTTCTTTTCATGGAATGGAATGGAATGTGTGGTTACATCTATCTATCACCTCATTTTTCATTTGTGAGATCAATCTGCTAAGGTTGTTAAATAATGCCCCTTTAAGTGAAATGAGCATACCTTTCATGATAGTAGATAACAGATGCTGGTTCATAAGAAGTTGGAAATGCTTACAATGGATCAAGATTAGTATTTGTTATGTAAAGGCATCGCTCTTTCCTTCTTACTGTGCCTTTAATGGGAAAGGGGGCATGTGCTGCTCTTATGCTAATTATTACTGCTTCATCCACATGGGTCAGTGATAAGAATGCAGTTATTATCTTTCTACAATGTCCCAGCAGGAAAGGACAAATCCTGCTATAATGCTTGGTGTAATGGAGACTTCTGCCTCTGGGACTCTTCCCTTTTTCTTTTCCAACTAGTTTCTCAGGAGGGGGGAGTGGCATTAGGTAAGGAGCTTCCGCACCACTCAGAGCAGTTGCCTTCATGGCCATGCCAAAAAAACTCTGCAAGGCAGTGCAGGATGAATTGATTTTGTTCGATTTTCGTACTCCAGGAGATTACTAACCCCTTAACCCCTGAAGACGTCATCTGTGACGAAACACGTAGGGGCGGGCCTATTCCATGTGATACCGCGCTCAACCCGGAAGTACAGGCGATTCGTACGCTGCATCTGACCGGCTGGTCTTTACTATTTTAAATTGTAAGTTCTCTATGTTTTTTTAAATAAACGTTTATACCTACCACACCATGAGGAGTTTTCTTTTGTGATTTTATAAACTCTCGATTGATGGGACATTGCCGGGAGAGATACCAGGAATGTGGACCCACTGATCAATTTGCACTGCTTAACTACCACAGCAGTGGGGTGAGTGCGCACCCCAGAGGGGGCATTCATGGACACTTAAGGTGTCCATACACCTTACGGCCATCGCAAGACTTTTGTCTTGCGATGGTCGTATGCTTATTGAAAGCTCATACGATCTGCCCACCTTGGACGGGCATATCGTACTTGCGATCATCGAAAGCCCGCCCCGCTGAGGGGCAGGCTTCCGATGACCGCAATGCAGAATGGGCAGTGTGCGCGTGCGCACACCGGCACGTTCCGCAGCTATCGGACGAGCAGGCTAGAAACCCGCCGACAATCGTACGATTCTCGGCGGGTTTTCGAGCATGTTGGTTCGACAAAAGACGTACAGTAGAAACGGTCGCACGCCTTCCATACACTGTAGGATTCTTGTACGATTGCGGGATTTCCCGCGATTCTCGTACGAGAATCGTACAGTGTATGGGCACCTTGACACAGTGGTGTGGGAAGAGTGTTTTTGCAAACATTTGTTTGGATTTTCTTCATCAATTCACTTTGGAATGTATTCACTAATATTGCACTTGGATTTATGTCAGATGGATCACCATCTGGGACTGGTCTAAATTTGATTGTGTTATTATTACAGCTGGCAAGCAGCTATATAACGTTATCACATATTATTTATGCACTTTTGAAATTGTTACTATCAAGGTTGATAAAGGAGTAATTCACGTGGTGACATTGAGGTCACACAAAGCTTATTGCATATTGTTTTGTATACACAGTTTTTTGCTTATTTGATTATTTCACTTTAATACCTTTGAATTATCTTTGAGACATCGATTACACTTGATGTTAAGTAAATTGTTTCACTTAAATCACCCTTAGCACTGCACATTTAGTACCTTAAAAAATTCATTTAGTTTCGTTTTCGTTCAGATTTTGCGTTATTTCGTTTTTTGGGATTCAGGTCCGAAAGTCAACTCGTTTCGGGATTCTGACGAAATTCGTTAGCGGTAGTCTGTACGAATTTTCATTTGTGGATGAATTTGCGTTGCAGCAAAGTGACATTAGAGAAAAAAAAATACTTTTTCCCCCAAGATTTTGTTCCCCCAAAATCCATACCAGGCCCTTTAGGTCTAGTATGAATTTTAAGGGTGAAATGTTCCCATTGTCAGC
Organism: Nanorana parkeri; assembly: GCF_000935625.1. NCBI lineage: Eukaryota > Metazoa > Chordata > Amphibia > Anura > Dicroglossidae > Nanorana > Nanorana parkeri. Next base: position 202,223 of record NW_017308000.1, read on the forward strand.
TGTCAAATAGTATACCACATAGCATTTGAGAGTGCTATTCTTGAGCTCCCGAATGCCATATGAAAAATATGACTTCTCTCAGTCAAAGACCCTAATGGCATTTGAGACCTCATGAATAGCATTCGGGAGCTATGTGGTATTTAACAGCTGAGAATGTCAAATGGGCGGAGCAAGCATGACATCACGTCTCGCTCCGCCCCATCTGTTTACAATTGGGCAGGAGATGTCATTTTGCAGCGAGTTTTCGTCAGGTTCGGACAGTGGTCGTGCGGCAGGACTTTTTTTTTATTTTCGCAGGTCGGCGGGCATCATGCACCATGATTGATGCTTCGATGGAGCCATTTTTTTAAATTAAAGGAATAGTCAAAAATGTACTCCTTTTTTTTTTTCTTCAATTAATAGATTTTTTCTAAAAGTGTGGTTTGTTTATTTACTTAGAATTGTAACCCTTTAGTGAATGAGTAGGGGTACTAGTTTGCAGAAATACAGATTAGTTTTCATTCATCATTTCTGTTATTCGGAGATTCAGATACATCCAAATCCCAGAATAATGAAAATTCATCCGAAAAATTAATTTTTTCGAAACGAATCACACATGTCTATAATCCACATTTTTGGTCTGAAATCACTTCAAACCCCCAAACATTATATATTTTCTGAAAGCCAAGACCCTGTATAAATGGCGGCAGATGATAAATTTTTGTTGCACAATATTAGCGCAAATCTTTATCAAACCCAGTAAATAGATACCCAACATGCCCAGGTTAAAAATTGTGGGGGTCTGTGAAATGGCGACAAATTTCAGTACCCCAAAAAGTCCATAGACGACACTTTAAGAGCCCCTACAGCTCATTAATTTAAAGATGCGTCTGAATATTGGCCCTAGAATTATTGCTCTCTCTCTGGAGTGTGCAGCGATGTCTAACATGTGTAGTGCAATCGTCATTTTTCTACGTAGGTGCACCTGATGCATGTCTACCTGAATACGCGCATGCTCATGAGGCAAGGGAAAAGGTTCAATTATTTTTACATTTTATTTTATTTAATATTATTTTATAAACTGTTTTTTTTCTACTTTAATTGTTATCACATAAGGGGCATACAAGCCCTCCCATGTGAAAGCATACTAGTGGTGACAGCTCCTCTTTAAGGTAATACTGGGGGTCCAAAAGACCCCTAGTGTCACCATTCCACTTTAAATAAGCTATTGAAGTGCAAATTGCACTTCAATAGCTTATTGTTGCTTCAGGAGCTGAGCAATGGCAGCTCAGGGACCAGACGTAATGCAATACTTGTGGCTCCCAGTCCTATAGACAGGGAGGAGATCAGTAAACAGACATTAGCCGCTCTCCTCCCCAGCTTCTCACCGACACTCAAGGCAGGCCCGGCGCTACCGCAAGGCAAGTCAGGCGGCCGCCTGAGGGCGCTGCAGGGTGAGGGCGGAAAAAACAGGGCATTTTGACAAGTAAGAAAAAGAAAACCCTAGCGCAAACATTGGGCATTTTGACAAGTACAAGTACTTGTCAAAATGCCCTGTTTTTACAGGGGGTCGGGGATGGGGGAGTGGAGGGGGGTGGGGAGGGCGCAAAAATGCACCTTGCCTGTGTAGGCAAGAATCCTAGCACCGGCCCTGAATCCGGGGCCTGCAGGAGGGGCAGCTGAGCACGGCAGGGGGTGTCAGGCGGAAGGTGGGCACTTTACCAGCCCGTAAAAGCGATCTGACAACAGCTGAGCCACCAGAATAGCTTCTATTGTAAAGCCAACAGCTTTATAATCATAAACAGAGTCCCAGCGGCTTTAGCCTGTTTAAATGGGCCCACTCCCAATGATGTACTTTGGTATGTATGTCACTGGTTGCAAAGGGAGTTAATAATGAATCCAGATCAAACAAATATACATTGCCCAGCAAATTATTTCTTCACATTTTTGCCAAAGCACTTATAGTCATCATGATTCCAAACAGTTGGTCCAACGCTCTGAGCTCTTTTTCCCTGAACTTCCTGTCCAATATAAGATCACAAGGGACAGCACGGTCTCCAGCAGCTGTTCGTCCAATAACTTGGAGAAGGGAGAAGGAAGGATGGAGGAGTGAGGAGAGTGCAGGAGGGAAGCAGGGTAATGGCATGTCTTGCTGTGTCTGTGCAATTGTGGAGACACACACAGCTTACTAGCACACATGAGGTTAACTCCATAGGACCCTGCAAGGGACAGAAGCCACCCTAAAACAGAATATCTGGGCCAATGTGAGGAGGACCAGCTGTTTCTGCAGAAAACTAAAACTTTTAAACATGAAGGAGAAGTGCCCATTGTAAGTGATTTAATCAGCATTTGAAATGGCTTATTGTTTTAACTTTAATATTACTTTAAGTGAATGAACATATCCTGCAGCAAAATCACATCTGATAGTGTAGCAAAATATATCCATGCATAAATGTAAGACATGTGCATCATATATATAGCTCCAGGTGCAAACAAACTTTACAACTATTGAGAAAAAAAATTCCCAACAACAGTCCTACATCCTCTGCAAAACTAGAGGAGGATTTTTACCCATAAATAGAAGTTTGGGGAGATACTATCCTGAAAATCAAAGTTAACTTGACAGGGAAAGTGAGGGTACTTGCTTGTAAAAATGCTGTGAAGTTAAAACTAGCATTGCTTCATTGATAGAGTCTAAAGATCAAAGACCAAGACAAATGATCCGAGAAGACATGGGAGGTATACTGATGGGTGGATGGCAATGGTAGGGGAATGAATGGACACTGGCCCACTTTGAGCAAGAGCCAGAATGAATACACAACAGCCTGGTGACATTGATCTCCAAAAGAGTGCCTTAGAACCCATGCTTCCCTGCTCCAAATACAGGCCAATCTCTCTACTTAATACAGACCTGAACATTTTTGGTAAATCTTAGAAAACAGATTGCTTCCTTTTTTGCCACTTTTGCTCAGTCTGGAGCAGGCAGGTTTCACTGCAGGCAAAGAGGCATGTAATAATATGTTTATATCCATACACCTCATGTACTATATGCATCAGAAACACATCACGTTCCTACTCCTGTCCACTGCCACTGAGAAGACCTTTGACAGGGCAGCCTAGGATTGGATAAAACAGGTCTTATTTGATATAGGTCAGCAACCTAACATGATTAGGTGTATTACATCTTTATATTCTAAACTCTCAGCTTTCATACGCACAAATCCCTTTTCGTCCTTCTATCCATTCTTTTCATTTCTAATGGGACCCATCGAAGGTGCCCACTTTCTCCACCAATCTTCATTTTAACCTTGGAGACTATTATATGCATAATCCACCTAAACAACTTGTTTAAGAACATTACAGTGAAAGGTAAGGAATACAAAATAGCTGTGTTTACATGCAATCTCCAGTTCTTTTAAATCCAGCCATTAAGTTCAATCCCTAACCTAATGGAGAATTTATTAAATTCAATTTAATTTCCAACTTTTCTATCAGCTTTAGCAAATCAGTGGTATTAAATGTTAGTCTTCCTACCCTATGGCTCAACAATTTAACGTTCTCTTTCATTTCCCCTGGGAACTTCACTCTATTGTCTATCTAGGTATCTAGCTTCCCTCCAACCATGGAGATATTTATTAAATAGGTTTTGCCTCTATTCTTTAGAGATTAAAATCTGAACTGCAGAGATGGGGCAACTAATGGTTTGGGAGAATAGAAGCTGTAAAAATGAATTTACTGCCCCCCCTGCTGCACCCCCCTGCAAACTGTACCTTTAAAACTGCTGACCTCTTTTCTATGAAATTAATCTGTAATAATTCCCACTCAAGACTGAAAAACTCTCTTCTAATAGTCTCAAAGAACCAGGGAGGTCTTTGTTTCCCTAACTTTAAGCAATGTAATTCAGCTTACTTACACTCCAAAACCCTAGACTGGTTTCATAATTCAGTCCAAAGAGATTGGGTTCAGCTTGAGCAAGTCATTGCCAACACTCACCTAACATGCCTCCTGATTTTACCACGGGAACTCCAATCCAATTCCTACTAAATTGGAAGTGCTCTCCCACACGTCAAGTAAAAGATTTCATAAACGAGGACCAATTTCTCCCAAAATCCCAACTTTACCTCAAGGGAAGGATTTTATAAAAAAGGACCAATTTCTCCCAAAATCCCAACTAAAAATGAAAGGGCCAAATCTTTATTTATAGACCATAAAGATCAATCAAACTTTATTTGCCCCCTCACTCACTTTGAGACCCTGGGATTGATTTACTGAAGATAAATAGACCGTTCACTTTGCAAGGGAAATTCCCCTTAGCTTTGTAAATGTGGTGAAAATTCACTTTGTAAAGAATACTCAATCAGGAGCAAAGGAAACAAAAAAACAGTATTTTTTTCTTATTATAATAATCAATGTGCTGCGCTTCAACTAGAACAATAAATTAACAAATCTCTATCATAATTATGTGCTAAACAATACATGCAATCAAAGTGTTCACAATTGCTCTTCTTGTAAATATCAATCCTAAATAATATCATTCTGGAAAGTTCAATCATATAATCCGTGTTTCGATGTGCACAAATATGGAATCACACGTATAAAGTGCTCAAGATTTGTCCCAAGTGCACCACACTCTTTATCCTTCCACCGTGAAAGTTCTTTATACATGCACCAACTCCAATTATCACCCAGGGGGGGGCGTGGCTTGCCAATGGCGACGTGAGGACGTGACTCCTTGGAGCTCTGCATCTCCCGACACCGGCCACTGCGTCTGACATCCCACAATCGGAGCCACACTCAGAATTGCGAGGCCCTTGTTTCGCTCCTCGTCCATCTCCCCATTCCCTTCCCCGCTCACCCCAGTGATAGGAGACCCGGACTTCCCAGTGGGTATGGAAAACCGACGCCTACGCACTCTCATAGGACTCAACCAATTTCGGGTTCGGGACTTCAGGGTTGGGGGAAGTTGGATGGGAATACCGGCTCTGAGAGCTTTACTGGAACCACCCCTGGATGCTTGGACTACCTACCAACTCCGGCATTTTTTGTTGGCAATCCCTGCCTCGCTACAGATGGATAGGTCGCTGACTCCCTTTGAGAACATGTGTGGGAGGGGGGAACCAGTCAGATACAAAGTTTTGTCCCGGTGGTACAGGGTTCCACACGTCCTGAACAAAATGAACCCCAACATCCCAGCGGTGTGCTGGAGATGCGGTACTGCAGTGGGCACGATGCTGCACATTTTCTGGAGTTGCCCCTCCTTGACCAGATTTTGGGCTGAGGTAGGGGACATTATCAACCAATTGGTGACACCAGAATTGGCTCTGACCCCAGAGGTGTTCCTTCTGCACATGACTAATTTGTCAAGGCGCAATTATAAGGCGTCACTATCTATTCACCTGCTGAATGCTGCCAAAGCCTGTATCCCGGCCCTCTGGAGATCGCCCCCGACTCCATCTCTGCGCCTTTGGCTGTCAAAGGTTAATGAGATTCACCAGATGGAGGATTTAACGGCCACTGTCCACAACACTGAAGAGAGATTCCGCAACATCTGGAGAGCGTGGTCCCACTACACTGTTACTGATGCATATCTTCGAATTGTGACCCCTCTGGGAGACACATGAGTACTACTCCCTCTATGGAACGCAATTACCCTACGTCATGGGTAGTCTTTGAGTCCTGTGTGAGGTATGCCGGCTAGTTGCACTGTCCCAATGGAAGATACCGGGGGAGAGAGAAGAGACCCCCCCCCTCCCTCTGCTTTCTCTTCCTCCTTTCTTTTTCCACGCCTGCCTTGACCTTTTCTAACTGCTCTTCTTTTTACCTCATACGTAGACTATTATGCAGCCACCCTATTGAATTATTGATGGTCACTCGGGTACCATGGCCTCCGAGCGTGGGGCTCCGCACTGGCAGGAAGTCAGGATTTTCCTCTTGTATGTGGGTTGCCCACGCTGATGGCGGGGACCCCGCTCGGTCGTCACCTTGAGCGGGATTGAAAGTGGAACACTCACAGGGGCGGCTGAATTACCACGTCTGACCAGTGGCATGACTATAATGCTGTAGCTAGACTGGCATTGACTCACTGTGCCGCTGTGCCTTGTACACTACTGTCTCATTTGAGGTTTTGTTACTTATGATGATACGTATACTTTACTCTTAATGTATAACAGTTGGCTGCCTGCGTGCAGACCTATACTTGCAATATTTGTGTCAGTTTGCATATTTTGATTAATAAAGCTGGATTTCAATTATCACCCAGGTGCTCAACCCTCTCAGTAGGCCGCTCATCTTATAAGTAGACCTAAGCAGGTCTAAAATCACTTTATAGAATCTCCAATCGATCTTATTCAATGGCCGTCTCTCCATAGCTAACCTAAATGGGAGTAGGGACACATTTATGGGTCCTAGCTGGTATACTAGTAGGCACTGCACCAAGTTGGCTTATTAGAAAGAAAAGGGCAATAAATAAATGTATTCACCCCTAAAAATGTGCCAGTTTATTGTTCAAAGGTTGGCAAAAAATCAAGTAAAAACAGGAGGAATCTGAATTCTCTGAGAGTGAAACAAAGCTCTTTCTGCTATCACCCAATCCAGCTACGGTTGTGGAATTCCCTGCCAGCAGCTGCATGTAAGCAAAGAGACAGGATTCTTGGACATCATTGACCTTATATGGCCACTTGGCTATATTTGTTCAATTACATTGACCTAATATAGCCATAAAAGGTAAATGATGTCAGCACAAGCATCCCACCATATTGTTTATGTGTAGTTTAGGAGCGGGGAATGTCCCCAACCATTCAAGGGAAATGAGAGCTGTAATGTGATAGGGCTGAAATATTTTATTATATTTCAGTGGACACTCCCTTTAATGGCAGTTTTTCTAAGTATCAGCATTTCCATCTGACCATGTTTTACAGTTTGACAACCAGCATATTATTGAATGTAATAAAATTACAATTCAATAAAGACCAAACATGATATAAGACAGATGCATATATGGTTTAAGACATTTAATACCACCAATTTGAGGCTGTAACATAGGCATGTTTGGTCTCAAACTGTTGTTCTCTTATACACTAGCATAGACATGTTTTATGAAGATATCTCAATTACATTACTGATTATGAAATATGAATAGAATGGATACATGTAAGTGCAGTTTTAGGTCAAGTAAGGCCAGACTTAACAATGAGTATTGCCACTAGATTACAGTTGCTATTTGCAGGCATCCTGAGACATTATGCTTAAAGGAGTTTTATGATACTGGGCCTATGTTGTGCTAAAGATGCTGTAACTTAGAATGTTTTATTCAGATGTATTGTGGTCTGCTTTGTGTTTCAGTATGGTTTGTGGTCTCCCAGAGTGGTCATCTCTGCTTCACAGTGAGAAGATTTAAATCCAATAATTTTGTTGTTGACTTTCAAATTTTGGAGGAATGAGAGCGGTACTGCAGTCAGCACAACTTCTGCATTCTCCTCACTCAGTTTAGGGTTTATCAATGGGGATGGGCTCAATGTTCAAGCGTAATGTGAGTTTGACTCAAACATCGCTAGTTTGTGTGTTCGCCGAACACACAAACTATCAAGGTGTTCGGTAAGCTGTTCGTCCGCCGAGTGCCCCCATACAGCAATGCGCTTTTTAAAACCATAATTGTCTAAAGTCTTGCACCTGACCACAGGTCAGGTGCAAGAGTTTGCCTTATTAGGGCACAGAACTGTGAGAGCCATGATTGTGCAAAGTCATGATGACTCTGCCCAATCATGGCTGACCTGTTACAACTGTAAACAGTTGGGTGGAGCTAGCTGTCACTGCTAGCTCCGCCCAATTATTTATAACTTTCTGGCATCTGTCAAAATGCCATTCTGCGGCGAGTGTTGGTTGCAGCGGACTGGGCGTCTTTTTTAAAATTATTATTTCTATTAATTTTTTATTGTTTTATTTGTTATTTCGTCGAGTCATAGTCGTTTAATGCTGGACATCGTGGTTGACCCGGGATTAGGTCGATGAATCAATTTTATGAGTTTTTTAAAAATAAAGGACTTGTCAAAAATCCTTTTTGTTGTGGTTTTTTTTTTCAAATAAAGGATTTTTGATGAAAGTCTGGTGTTATTTGATCTATTTGTTAACCCTTTAGTGAATGGGTAGGGGTACAAGTACCCCTTACTCATTCACAAGGGGGGCGCATCTGGGTGCCCCTTTATTAAAGTGATACCCTGATGTGAATAAGCCCCCTACCCGCACCCCCACTATCCAGCCCCTCCCCTGTCACAGCAGAGAGCCGTGACAGGATCGAGAAGTGAGCGAACGCTGGTATGTGAGCTCACCTGCGACAGTCTCATTGTCACAGGTCGGCTAGAACTGTGAGGTGAGCGAAAAGCGCTTACCTTATAGTTCTCCTTTAAGGGCCCATAGTTGTGTAGTATGGTACACGTTAATGTGCGTGGCATTAGGGCAACCCATGCAATAAGAATGATTTGCCAATGAGCCGCAACGTATACAAAAATGTGTGTTACCCTTTTTTAACAATGCAGCAAACCAGAACATGGTGTATGAGTTGTGATGTGCTGTGGTGCATTGAGCTTTACAGTACAATATATCGGGGGAACGTTTTACAATGAATGGCATCAAAATGCACCACAAATAGAGCAAGTGCATTACAATGCATTGTGATAACGCACATTTTAGCACATGTTCCCAAAACGCAATAGTGTGAATGGGTCCTAAATTTTATGGGACTAGTACATTAGAATAATGCAGTTTTCAACCTAGAAGATGATCCACAAATAATTTTTATTGAAGTTTACATTTACTGAAGAGTTAAATTGCACAAAAAGGATTGCACAAACATATATCCATTTTCAAATGGTAATATAAAAACAATGAACCTACAAAAAAAAAAGGTGGGTCAACGGATAAGGGGGAAGGGGATACATGGAAAGGGAAAGGGTAGGGTGAAGTACCAGTTTCTTATAGCAGAGTGGATTCAGGTTATTATAATCATCCATCCTTAACCTGAAAAGTGCAGGCTACACCTGAGCCAATAAAAAAGTGATTTATTCCAGGTCTGTGCTGGATTAGAAGCTTCTTGTAGTTTAGTGAAACTAAATCTGTTAAGTTGGAAGGCAGTTTTATTCGTAGATATTGTATGTAAGGGCTTTTGGCTCCCAGGCGACAGAGAAATTAGATGTGTAGGTGGCTAGAGCCTCTGGGCAGAGCATAAGGTAAGGTGTAAATTAATTACAGTGATTCATTTTCAAGTGTGAGAGTTGCTAGACCTCCTGAAAGGCTTTCAACAGATTCAGAAGAGATGTGAATGGTATGGTGAGTAAAAATAAGAGATCATTTACAAAAGCTGCAATCTTGAATACTATAAAAGGGCTGACAAAGTCATGGTGATTAGGGCATACTCCGAGAGAATGGTTAGTTCAATAGTGGCACTACTGAGTTTTGAGAGGTCATACTGTGCTAGAAAAAATTGTCAAGTCTGGAATGACTGTCATGGGGGTTGGAGTAGAAGGTGTAATCTTTGGAGTAAACTCCAAATGTTTTGTCCTAGGGAGTATTAAGTGGAAGGTTAAAATCACATCCAAGGACTAAATGACAGATGTGAAGATTTAGTTTAGAGCAATTTCTTTAGCAGAAAGGAGAGTTGCTTGACATTAGAGTAATACATGTTTGCAATAGTGATGGGTGTACTGTTTATTGTACCGTTCAAGGGAGGAAGCAATCTTCTGTGCCTGCCAACTGTTCCTCTAGAACAAAAGCAATACTTTAGAAAAAAGTATGGACACCCCTTTGGTTTTGTTCATCACTGTAGAGGCATGAAATACTGTCGGATTGGTACTTTTAGAAATAACATTGTAGCAGAAATGGGTTTTCATGGATAAGGGAGATAGGGTGGGGAAGGTCAAATAAGAGGAGGTTATGGGAATGTTAGGGCTTGGAAAGGTGAGAGCAGTAAGAAAAGCATAAAAGAGTGGTGGAGACCTAAAGGTAGTAGGGAGGTGGGTACAGACAAACTTTCCCACCTAACATGGGGGAAATCCAAATATGGTCAGCAAGATTTCAGGCAATCTGCTGTGTGGGAGGCAGGCCGGGAGTCTCTAAACCATGGCATCTAGGCACACAAGGGTATGTGTGCAACAATGGCAGGGTCAATGCTTTGGTTCACTCTGCAGAGAGGCAAGGTTTAAATTAGGGATGCATCAATACAAGTTCAGATACCAGTGCCGATACTTGCCATTTTCATGAGAACTACCAGGGTTGCAGTGGATGCAGCTGGGACCTTGCTCTGGCGCTCCACCACTGTCCTGAAATCATTAGTCTGTATTGTTTTAGAAAAACTGTCACATGACAATAAACAAAAATGTATCAGTACTTTTGTCTGTAAGTACTTGGGCAAGTATCAGTACTTGCACTTGCAAAAATGATATCGGTGCAATCCTTTATATATGTTTATGAAAATAAACTCATACATTAAAACAGAAATGTACAAATCCCAGGGGCTCCATGTGCTACTTACAAATGACAGCTGCCTCCTAACTTTTGAATTTTTCTCTAGTCTAGTCTTGGAGCTCGAAAAGTATCTGCACTTTTACTTGTACTTGTACTGACGGTACTTGGTATCGGTGCATTCCTAGTTTAAATATATAGTATACAAGTATAGTCCAGGTATTCAAAATAGTTGTTTGGTAAGAGAAAAATGCTGCAACCAAGCATTAGAGAGGGTTTATACAGAGGAGAGAGGTAATTGTAATCATCATGTAGTGCATCGTGGTTGACACGCATAGGTGTAATATGCACAGGGAGAACCGATGTAAAGTCCATTTGTGAGTCTTTCTTACGGCTTAATGTAGCCTTGTGGAAGAGGTAGATAGTATTGTAAAAGAGGCAGACAGCATAGGAAGGGAGATGAATGCATAGATATCAGATGCAAATATTGTCATGGGAGAATTGTAATAGGAATGGATGAACACCAGAACTCCTGGAGAAGCTGTGGCAAGTGCAACAAATCTGTTATCAGCAAATCAAAGAGACTATCTAAACACAATCAGAAAAAAAATTTCAAGCAAGCAAAGAAACAGTACAACTTATCTTGTCTCCTGGGCAATCACTGCAGCTCAGCAGACATTCTCTTAATTTTGCGGTTATTAGGAGGCTGCAAACCTTCTCCATCTAAGGATTGTGCTGCAGAGCAGGCAAGTGAGAAGGACTGCATTAATTGATACCATGGGGGTCTTTGCTGCTGTGGAAATGGTAATGAAGTGTAGGCCATAGCTGGACAGTTACTCAGTATTGTAAGCAGCTGTACCACTCTGGGAGCTCCATAGGTGGTAGCTGAAGTAACAAGCAGATGCGCTGGAGGAACAGATATTCTGCGCTAATGGAAAGGGAAAATAAAAAGAAGAAAAACCGGATATTCTACAAGCTGCTGAAGCTCAGGCTAGAGTGCCTCAAAGGTTAATTGGTCAGTGGCACAGCGCTAGGTCTAATCAACGGATAAGACAGTTTTTCGCCCTTTCGGTATACGCACCCCTTCGGAGATCTGGTGCTGGGATAACCTTTGGAAGGTGTACAGGAAATTAATCTACGATTAAAAAAAAAGCCCTCTTCGTGGATACATCAAGACTGAGAGCGGATCACAACATCCCATTGGAAGAGACGGATGGAATACTGACCCCCTCTCCGTCCTGGAGAAAAAGACAGCCTTTATTTCTCCGACATCTGGTGAGTGCACTCCCTACGGGGGTTTCTCCCTTCTTCTGACAAATTACTCACCTTGATACCAGCAATTGAGACACATCTTCCTGGTTCCCCATCAGTTTGTATTCCTCTAAAAGAACGATAAACGTTTTTATGTATAGTGTTTTACACATAAATGTATCACGTATTTGCATATTGTATAAAGAAGATAGCAACACACTTCATGTAAATTTCGATTTATTGATTTAAGCAACAATTTATGTTTTGCACAGATTCACAGATATATTGTTTTTTACACATTGGACTTTGTTAAAATACACCGGGAGACTCAGATGCATTGGAGATCTTCAGCAGTCCATAGTTGTGTTGTACATCCAATGGCCATAGCATTAAGACAAAATGGGAACCTGCACAATACCGGATCCCTCTGTTTGCAAGAATGTTCAGAAGCAGTAGTAGACTGTTCTGCAGAGTATTGTGAGAAACATTCTGGAATAGTTGTACTTCCGCTCCATTAAAGGTGATTCTGTCTCCTTCTCTTGCTTTGTGTAGGCTCTCTTCTTTGAGATGGAAGTCAACAATGCAGCAGACTATGTCTCTCGGGATTGCTGTCTCATCCTCTAGGCCATAGAGCTTTGTGGACTCACTCAAATGCAACTGAGGATTCCAATGGTCGATCCAGGAGGTCATGGAAGATATAAACGATATTATTTTCCAGTTGGTCTCTCTCAACACTCTTGTGGATTCCTTAAACTCAGAGATTGTGTCAGAGTCCCTGTGGTCTTCTAAATGTTTGTGCATTGCCAGGATGCAGAGAGCATTTTATGGACATGATGGATCACTGTAGCATGGTGGGTTGTAGATTGCTCCACCTCACCTAGTATCATGACAGTTTTGAATGTCAGGCTTCAGGTCAGAGTTAGTGGCTGATAACGTGGCTTTACTGTCAGCAGCTTGTAATGTCCATCGGGTTCGCGGCTCCCCCCGACTGCGTTCCAGGCTGGAACGCATCGGCCGGGGAGACTGCCGCAGGCCTCCTCCCCCATGACGGAAGCTACTGTGCGTTCCAAGCTGGAACGCGGAAGTAAGCCGCGGCCGTGTGACGTGACGGCCGTGGGCTATTTAACCAGTTGACATTCGCGGTGTTAAACCCCCTTCCCATCCAGGCCATTTTTCAGTATTCAGCGCTGCGGTACTTTAACTGACATTTATTCCGTCATGCAGCGCTGTACTGAAATGAATTTTATACCCTACCGGGAATGGGGTGTTCGATGATTGGGATCATTGCCCAACCACTCCAGGAACCTCACCAACCTGCCTTGAACCTTTCGGAACGGATCCTAACATATCCCCAGCAGCCAGCCTCCACTTGACTCCTCTTGAATGCAGCTGATCGCTCATACAACCAAACCGCAAGTATCTGCTAAAGTCTACTCTACACTTGTGTTGGTTCATATACGCTGCCCCCTAGTGGAGACTCACGGTATCAACTCTTATCACTGCAATACAATTCCACATATGCTGTCTAAAGGGAATTGCTTCTGTTATTTGACATAGAGACTACCTTATCCGATTATACCACAATTCCAGATATGATTGCCAAAATGGGGAATATGAATTAATATTCTTTGAACTACTTCGCCTTTTATCACTTGATTATTGTTTAGCGGTCCATGATGACTAAATCCCAAACTCTCCGTTTGTGATTGAGAGAGCCGCCTGGGATTTTAGCCTGACAACCACACTAAACAACAGTTGAAACCGCAGCTGTGATCCACCATACCTTTTCCAAGGACGGGCCCTGACACAGCTATGGAAGGGAAATCCAACATTTGGGGCATTTGGCTTATAAGTGAAAGGAGGTTAATTTCCTCAAGCACGGTAGCGTCCATCACTTCATTTTCATGGCTACTGCTAGGCAAGTGGTGTGTAGAGATCTAAAGAGTTTGTGAAACTACCTGGCATTCCACAGACTGCAACTGGAACAGTTGGGAAAGATTGTGGCTGAGATAGGTACCCGTTCGGACCTAGATGTGGGTGAGCGGCACCCTATTTTCCTCATTGCCTGGTTGGACACCCATTTTAGCGATGAATGACACTTATGTACTAGAGCTCTGAGATCAAGCCCTCATCTTGGTTATGAACCAGGTCACACCACCCAGAAGATGTCCATTTCATTCTATGGTAACGCTAAATCAGGCTACTGTTTCCTGCTTCTTTTTTTTCGTATGAACATTAAACTATTTAAAAAAAACTCAGGATGCATTGAAATTTCGGCCACCAAAACATATTGGCCAAAAATTGCACTTTTGTCAAAATTCTGAAAGTGCCATAATTGGGCCAAAATTGTGGTACATGCCTGGTTTCTCCCCTCCCCCTTGTCACTGCTTTGTGTCCACTCTGACACAATGCACTGTCCAGCAGGGAGGAGAGAAGTTATGAATGAACAGGAACACTCAGTATAGAGGATTCTTGTTCATTTATAACAGCGGCTGCAGAAAAAGAGAAATATCAGGGGTCTGTTTAGACCCCTGATATTTCCCCAAAGCCTCCAACAGTAAAGTAAAAGAATAAAAATATTTAATAAAAATAAATACCTAAAAATAAAATATAAAAAGTAAAAGAAATTGAAAAGGTTCGAAAAATGTTTTTTGGTTTTGGCCTGACTTTTTTTTATCTTCGGTTTAGTTTGTTTTAAAAATTTCATTTCTGTGCACTGCTCAAAAAAACACTTTAAAAAAAAAATAATTCCTCTTTTCAAATTTCCCATTGTTAACATACGTTTAAATAAACCACCGATTAGCTATGGAAAGTTATACTTTAATTTGCCAAAACAAAGACAAGAAGCCATTATTAAATTCCAAATGTTAATAGCCAAAATGCAAGATTAATTTATTTTATTTTATTTTTTTTCCAAACATTTTTTATTGGTTTATAAGATAAAACAGAGACAATACAGATACAATCGTTGTCGGGATGCTTATTTCTTGTCATATTGCATCTCTACATATTATACCGTTTCCATAACACCCCATGTTATTACATATGCATGCAATGAAAAATCTGTATTTTGAATTTAGAAGCACAAACATGAATAACTCGAAAACAAATTTAATACCCGTCGTGTCCTGGCTTTCACTCCTACTGATCATTTATTCGTAAGTAAGTAACGTACCCCAATAATGATGATCTTGCCCATCCTCGGAATTGGTTATAGTGGGATAGGTCCACCCTCTGCGTGTGCTACTCCCCACCCCCTTGTGTGTAAGAAGTGAGAATTGTTCCCCCTTTTTTAACACAGAACCCATAATATGGAAGTAAATAAATATACTTCCCCTATCTAGTTCCCCCAATATTTGCCAAGAGCACGCTGGGTGTGTATTGAAAAGAAGATAGAAATTGTTCCTTGTAAACGTTATATCTATAAACGGTGCCCATCTCTCATAGAATGAAGTCGTTTGCTTATCATCATTCAGTTGCGTTTCAGCGTCTAGTTTTTCAAGGTGGAGTAAGTTGATGAGGTCAGCTCTCAGACCCTGCACAGTGGGTGGCTGAGGGGCGAGCCATTCTCTCATAATGCCTCTCCTGGCTGCCAGAAGAGTAATACTTATCCATTGTCTATTGTGCTTGCTTAAGCCAACTGCATTCTCCCAGTAATTGAATAGGAGCAATAGAACATCTAAAGGTACTTGCCTACCCACTGTAATGGGGTGGTTGTATTTTAAGTGGTTGGGTTGAATCACAGCTTCAGAGGTTTTATAATGCAGGAGGTTTTTATTGATCTATGTCTATACCAACACATATGGGAGCCACTGGATAGGTGGATCGATATATGATAGTTCACACTCAGGGTAAATGACAATTTGTAATGACACTTCCCGGTATTATACTGTATATATAGTAATAGTTCACTACGGTAAGCTTGTATGTAATGTCAGTTCACAGCAATAAGCTTGTATATATTATCAGTTCGCCACAGTAAGCTTGCATGTAAATTCAGTTCACAGCAGTAATCAGTATATAATTGAATGATACTTGCGGTGAGGAGATCAGGGGTGTGTTGCTGCCACCCGGTGGCCTGGATTGGGAAGTGCAGGTCTTCACTCTGCTTCTGGTAACTTGCAGCAGATTCTCACTGGAGGGTTGGTCGGAAGTAGAGCCGAGGACGGCTGCAGCAGCCAAGGAGGAGGGGCTGTGTCCGGCCCAAACGAGGGGAACTGAGTTCGCTCTCTCCTACCAACGAGGAGTGGAGTGGAGATGGGGCACTGTCCGGCCCAATAGTGGGTGAATGAGGGGGCTCACGTCTGGCCCAAAACAGGATCAGGAAAGGGGCTCTCGTCTGACCCAATGCAGGATTGCTGGAGGGTGTAGACCTGGCGTCAGGCTCCAAGCACCAACGCCAGGGAATTGAATCTGCCGCCTGAAATAGTAACAGGAGGAGGAGTCGGATGACGCCGCCGTTTATGACGTCACCCGAGCTCCGACATTGCCGTTCATGCTGGCCAGGATCCCTGCTCTGAGGTAGGGATGTTACACCTACCACCTGTGTTATAAAATCTATGACATTAGACCAGAACTTTTGAATCATCGGACATTCCCACAGACAGTGGAATAGGGAAGCCGCTATCAGCTGGCATTTCGGGCATCTATCCCGATATCCTTTATCCGGGCCGTTTTTACGTTTAATTTGAAACGCATAGTAGGCCCTATGAATGATTTTGTATTGTGTTTCCCTCCACTGTTCGTTCGCTATTGCTTTGCATGTAGATCTATATCCTATCAGCATTTTCTCAACAATATCGTCGATGGGAACGTCAACCCGCCATTTGCCAATATTGGAACTAGACAGGGGAGGGATGCACGCTCGTCTCAGATGTGGATAAATGTCTGAAATTGATTTTTTCCCTGCCGAAAGTATCCTGTCAAGAAGGGAGTCGGTGGAAGTCTGGGGAGTAGCCTTGTATATATTATGTATGTAAGCTGTGACCTGGGAAAAGTGAAGGAAGTATCCCCCCTATTTCTGGAGCTCCCTGAAAGTATAGTTACAGCGGTTCCAGTGCTGGATTGAATAACAAGGGTGACAATGGGCAACCTTGTCTCGTCCCCCGCAATAGTGGAAAACGACTCAAGATATGTCCTGGTGTGCAAATTCGAGCGTGGGGGGATTCATACATTGCTGCCAGGAAGGATTTGAAGCTGCCCGAGAACCACATCTCGTCCTGCAATCTATACAACCATGGGAATTGAATGCTATTGAATGCCTTTTCGGCGTCTATGGAAATAAGGGCTAAAGAAGATGTCGGATGGGTTTTGGCATATTCTAGGACTGATAGCAGTTTGCGAATATTGGTTACTGCAGAACGGCCTTTTATAAATCCAACCTGGGCTGGGGATATTAGTTGCGGTAGAATTCTTGCCAATCTGTCCGCTATTATTTTTGATAGCAATTTGGCATCTGTGTTAATTAGGGATATTGGTCTGTATGATCCTGGGTGTGTGGTGTCTTTATCTTTCTTGGGTAATAGTTTGATATAGGTCTCTGAGCCTGTTTTCAGGTATTCTCCTCCCTGCCACATGGCATTAAAGACCCTGTGCAGGGTAGGAGAGACATGTTGCATCATCATTTTATAAAACTCGTTCGAGTAGCCATCCGGCCCAGGACATTTACCATTTGAAGATATTCCGATGGCCTTATGTATCTCCTCCATCGAGATATCTTCGTTTAACTGAGTTAACTCTTCACTGGATATCTTGGGCATGGCTACTGAACCCAGAAAGATGTCGCCTACACCCATGTCTACAGGAGCTGCCGAGTATAATTTCCTATAGAACCGCTCAAAAATCTGGTTGATTCGTTTCGAATCTGATGTACTGGACCCATCCTCTGAATGCAAGGATGAGATGTGAGTCCTAGGGGTGCGAAGTCTGACCAGATTTGCCAACATTCTGCCCGACTTGTTACCGAATTTGTGGAAAGCTAATTTGGACCGAGAATGATAATGTAGATGTTGCTGAGTATTCCACCACTCAAAGTTCAACTTCGCTTTTAGCCACTGTTCTCTGTGTTCTGCAGAGTCATTTATGGAGTAATTTATTTGAGCTATGCGCAGTGTAGTACTTGCTTTAAGAAATTGGGCCTTGACTTTCCTTTTCCTGGCAGCAGCATATGGAATGATGTTCCCTCTGAGGACTGCTTTAGCTGTTTCCCAGAAAAGGTTTGGTGTATCTATGTGGGCTATGTTAAAGGATTCAAAATCCTGCCATGCTTCCCCCATCATAGATTTAAAGGATGCATCTGAGTATAAATGTGATGGGAAGTGCCATATATAAGATTCGCCCATTGAGAAAAAACATGGAGGAAAAGGGTTTATGGAGAGAAATAGTAGACCATGCATAAAATTATATCAGATTTATTATGTTGTACATAAATTCATTTCAGTAAAAACATTTGCTTGGTCAAAGTAGCTGATAAAACTCATAAATAGCATTATTAAATACATACATGGATGCAATATTCCAATCTAGACCAACATAGTTCATCCCTCATCATTGACTAGCCCCACATACATACATTCATTGATAAAAATTCTAAAGCCTAACGGCCATGATTCGTTTATCGTGATCAGTTCATTGGTGTGTTCTTCAAGCTGTATTTCAAATATTTATTTCCAACATGATTAGTTCCCTACGCGTTTCGCACTTGGGCTTCATCGGGGGATCAGACTAATCTATCAAGGGAATAAAAGTTGTTTGTATAGAATATCATGTATAGTAGGTGGCGACACATATCACTGGGATTGATCCCATATGTGGATAAGCCCCCTTTTTATCTCTGAGCGGGCGTCTGGCACTCACCTATAAGGGGTGCCTGGAGGTGGGTAGAGGTGATGAGGACAGGACTGGAGTGGGCGGCTCACTCCGGCCCATCCACCACGTACCGTCCAACATCTCTCCCAGCAGCTTCAGAGAGCCATATGAAAGCCCACTCGGAGCAGTGACCTAAGAGGAATATATATAGCAAAAATCAGTTATAAATACTGATATTGCTTCCTAATTTGAAAAATAGTGCATGACAATGTGCAGATTATAATATGCATTTCTTAATCTTTCTTTTTGTCTGTGGCATGGCCCCTATTGGCCATCCTTCACCATGGTCTTTGGAATGTGTCCTCTTATAGGAAAATGTGTTGTGTGATCTCGTGCACTATTTTGTTCTAGTCGTATATATCAGTGTTGTATAAGTAGTGATTTTAAATAGGTATGTGAGTGAACAATTGTATAGAGCATGTGCATAGGTATATATGATCTCAGCCCTAACAATTGTATATATGTGTCCCAAATCCTAAATAAAATAAAAAATTGGATACTACTAATTGGTACTCCTTGGTGTATAGGACTCCCATTACAAAAACCGCAAAAACATGATTGAAAACTTCAAAAAAGTGTGTCAAACAAAAATCAAATATGAGAAGAGAAAAGAAGGAAATTACCTAATTTGAGTCCCAGTTGCATAAAGGTGTGCTATCCTCGGCTCACTGCTCCGAATGGTACGCTCTCCACCCTAAACCCAGTTGATCCCTCCCCTTAAGTAGCCCCTACCTCCGAATTGCACGCATCGGACACAGGTGTTCCGAGCGTTAGTCGGCAGGTGTGGACTTTCACTTACGTCTGCGCCCTATTAACCCCATCCGCCATAACCTAAGTTACGAGGGAAGCGGTCCCCAAGGGCCGCCCCCTCGTTTGACACGCCAGAGGACAAAGGACAACAGTCCCCGCGTGTCAGGCTAGTCGGATACCTGCCGAAGCAAGCCCAGGGACCAGGGGGTGAAGTCCAGAGGTCCCAGGAGAGATTCCATTGATCTTTGCGCCCCATGCTCAGAGGCATGTGAGGCTTCCAGTCCCCTAACCGGGACACGCATCACCTTGGAAGGGAGGGTTGTATCTGTATCATTATTGGGGCATGATCCGAGATGGCTATGGGATGTATGTTCGTGTCTGTAATCAGTTCGTGTCTGTAGTCCAACTGGCCAAGGAACCATGAACAGCTGAATAGTGTGTGTACTCACGTTACAGGGGATTCCGAACCCTCCAGACGTCCATGAGGTGGGTATTTTCGGACAGGTCGTGGAGTAAGGTAGAGGGGAAGGCCCCTGGTCCGGAGTTTGGTTTTGCTTTGCCAGATCTGTCTTCGTTATGAACCATGACAGAATTGAAATCGCCCCCCGGGATCTTATAAGGGTTATCATCTTGCAGCATCCATGAGGTGACATCCTGAAAAAAAGTTGTCGTGGGAGAATTCGGGAAATATAGATTATACAACGAATAATTTTTGTCGTGCACCCTGATTTTAACCATCAATCTACGGCCCTCTTGATCAATATCCGTGTGTATAACCTTATAATTGAATGATTTGTTAAAGAGTATTGCTACCCCTGCTCTTCTGCCACACGGCTGGGACGCTTACTACCTCGTCCACCCACAGTTTTCACATTCTAGCTATGTCTGTCAAGGGTAGATGTGTTTCCTGTAGGAACACCATATCAGGTTTGATCCTTTTTAGGTGGCGGAGAACCATCAGGCGCTTAGCTGGGGATCTTAGGCCATTAGTATTCCAAGAGACCACTCTCATGTAAGGTTGTGGACTGAGTTGATAACACCAAAAAGCACTATACCTATAAATGACACTCTATACAGTAAAAGATATACATTTGCTGTTAAATTAGTTAGCTCGATTAGGGCAAGTCTTGCTGTTACTCGTAACCTACTAAACCAGTATACTTTCAATTTTAAACTTTTATAAGATCTGTGTGAGTTAGACAGGACAGTGCAAGACAAAAAGTCCAGGGCACTATGAACCCAAACATGGTGTGAATTGAACCCTGATATGTGGTCAACAGGACCACGAATATGAGCAAAAGCTAGTAATTTGGGAGAGCGAAACTGTCAGCAGCTAGGTATTAATTTGTTACCCTCCCAGGACGCCGCCATGTAGAAAGAAGATGAACATACCTATCGGTAAGTATGGTTGCTAATCCTACCTTTTTACTTCAAGGTGAGTCTCTGGGAGTCATAGGCAGGCGTACTGAGGGCTTCCTCGCTGGAGTGGTGGGCCGTTGCAGGAGGGGAGACCGTCTTGCCACCTCGTGTCTGGCTGGAGCTTCCATCCTCTCCATGAGTTTGAGTGCCGCATCGGGGTCTTGAAACGCATGGGGGGATCCATCCTCCGTTTTTGGTGACTTCCACCGAGTAGTCTGCGAAGATGAGGGTCTATTCCAAGGAGATCCGGAATGTTGTGGGCGCAGATTTCTGCCAATAATGATGGGCGGTATGTTTCCGGGAGGCCTATGATCCACATGTTGTTGCGACGCGATCTGTTTTCGAGATCGTCGACCCGGTCAAGCAGAAATTGTACCTGTTTGGAGGTAGATTGTATATGGGTGGAAGATGAATCCGCTTCTTCCTCCAGAGATGTGATATGGGCTTCTGCCTCTGTTATCCTCTGGGTCTGCTGCAGGAGGTCGTGGCGCAGAGACTGTATGCCCTTGTACACCGCCTTGTTCACGGCCTCTTGAACACTAGGGCGTAGGAGTTTGGCCACTACTGCAGCTATAATACTGTTATCTGACATAGCCGGCAAATCATCCCCCAAGGACACGCTGACCTCTTGTAGATCAGGGGTGGTGGCCATCTTGGGCTGGGACTGTGGTCGCTTACCCCGTACAGGAGTTCCCTTGCCACGAGGCCGCGCTGTTTCATGAGGAATTTATCCATACTCTGATCAATCGCGATAACAGTTGCGGTGTCCACGGGCTAGTGTGAGTTGCTGTAGATAGATTTTATATAAGATTCTGCCCTGACCATGCGGGAGCTCTGCACTCTGTGTCCGCTACATCAGGCGCCGGAACCGGAAGTCTTTATTTTAGTTTTAATGGATAACTTGATATTTGTGCATATGCAACACTTCTCCAAGGTTGCAGAACATTCAATACCATAAATTAAATAAATACATGGTTATTGTGAATGACTGCAGTTGCTACAATTTATAGAAAATTCCTGCAAAATGAATAATAGCTTGGTTCATTAACTATATAGTAACCATTGGACTCCAAAGTTTGTTACCTTCAGACTAGGTTGAATGATTGTATTAATTCAATTAGTTTTGTTTTATTTTATTTCATTCACTTGCTTACTTTTTATTATTGCCTAGTATAAGTATATTCTCTCTTACAACAGGGCATTGCATTTTGTAATTATATTTATTATTAAAAGAATATAGATAAGTGAGCTGTTTAAAAATAATCTGTAAACTTTTTTATTTGCTCTGCAAATTGTATGCATGAACATTTGTTCAGTCTGAAGAGATTTGCAATATTGATGAATAGCGATTTCATAGATTACTTGGCACCCATGCAAATTTGAAAGATCTATATAGAAATACTCAGAAAAAAATAATCAATGAACCAGCCATTTTTAGCAAGTTGTTTTTTTTTGTTTTTTTTTATTTAAAAAAAACAAACAGTTTTGAGTATGTACTGAGTATGGACTGTTACACACAAAAGATTTAATTTTCTAAAAGGAAATGCATAAGAACGGGAAAATTGCTAGGAAGATAATTGACATGCTTTTCTTGCATGAACACATAGACTTTCACCTGGCAATCAAACCTTACTTGATCTGCTAAATGGTATATGATGTTCAATGCATAGACTGAGGCTAAGTTTTGTAGTGGGCATTGAACATTAAAATAATTGCCTTATATGCATATAAGATTAAGTAATGTGTATATTGCGGTTTTGACAAGCACTGTCAGACTGCTTGCATAGGTCTGGACTCTGGAGCATGTGTTCCATAGTGAACCAAATGTTTTAAGGTATTAACTGTATTTACAGGTTGCTATCTGAGGTGTGAGCATCACTACAAGTATTGTGTATACTAAATAGTAAAAGTAGGCTTTGGCCCCTCATTTCTTTACCCCCACCCCCCAGGGCAACAGGGGTGTTGAAGAGCCTGTTGCCTATTGGCATCGAGAACCAGTGCTTTGGGAGGAGGACCCCTGTTTCTTGGGGGTAATTCCTCTCCAAATAATCCCCAATGCTGAAGGGCATCTAGGATGGTATTACCATAGCAAGGGTGGCTGCACACTTATTGCTTCCATGCTTTGGGGATACCAGCCTGCATGCCTGGAATTCCAGGCTGGTTTTTTTGGGGAGGGGGGATGCGTTTTTTTTATTTTGCAGAGCTGACATTTAACTTTCCTAGTGCTGAAAACTGTTGAAACTGAGTATATACACAATTACAGCACAATGGAAAGTTAATCACAGGAGATGATTGCAATCCCACTATTTGACAAGATTCCCCTTTAACATTCACCCAAAGATTTGCCCAGAAAAAAAGAAAATAAACTCTACTAGTCTTTAAACATTTTACTTGGCAATATTCAAGTATGTAAGATTAACACATTATCTCCCCACCATACATAAATAAATAAATAGTATATCTCAGTAGAAACTGAAGGGAAATTCCCATTTAATCTTTTGGAGAATTATTTGGGTAAATATTCACCTAGAGATTTTCCCAGTGAATCTTTTATCAAAAACGCCCCAAATACACAAAGATACTCTATGTAAAAACTTTGACACCTAATAAAACAACCAAAATTGTACACACTGTTTAGAAAAGAATTCAGCTAATGAAGATGTACCATCTCAGGAAAATGGAACAAAAGGCTACACAGGTCTGAAAAAAAAGAACCAAACTATCAGACAAAACTTGAAAGGACATTATGTATGAGGCATAATAGAGATGGCACAGCTCAGTTGGTGTGGGCATATAAATAGGATTACTAAAGAAGGATAGGCTGCCAAGATTAGCTTCAGAGGCAAGATGTGACAGAATCCAAGCAGGAGGGAGGCTGAGATCAACTCAGAACAATTACATTGAAGGATTAGTGTGCAACCAGGATCTGAAAATGAGTAGGCATAATGCCCAAAAATTGGGGGAGCTAAAAGTGAGAGGCACACAGGGACATAATGAAGAGGGCAAATATTGCTATCTCAGGTTTAACTTTATTAGCTTCAATAGCTATTTTGTGAAAATGTGTTCAACACTGAACTAGTGTGTGTGTGTGTGTGTGTGTGTGTGTGTGTGTGTGTGTGTGTGTGTGTGTGTGTGTGTGTGTGATGTGTGTGTGTGTGTGTGTGTGTGTAAGGTCCCCTTTCCAGTTTACTGTTTAAAGACAAGTTTTTTATTTCAAAGTATGTGATGCTCTACATAAAAGTTTAATTGCATTGTGTATACAGTAAATACACCCTCAAATAGCGGAGTTTCCTGGTGTATCTAAACTACAATAAATTAAGAAAATGCCTTCTCTTTTCTGAGTGACTGCACAACAATTTTTCTTGGTGCAGAAAAAGTAGGTTAGAAAAGAAGACCAGAGAAAAGGACACAGAAGACTGAGCAAGTGGTTTTCACTTCTAAAATGCATCATATAAGCCTCTTTTTTTTACAATGGTAGCATTGTAGGACATTCCTGATTCATCTGGACTTTTTCTGAGATCTTCATCTTTGATCTGTAGAACTCATTATATTTTTCTTGATACATGCTTGGCATTTATGGGTATTTTATATATTGTATTTATGCATACAAGCAGCTTGTATAACATTTTCCTTGGTGATTTCATAGAGTTATATCTGTCTCTAAGGGGTCTATTTCACTACGGCAGCTGAGTGAATGACCGACCTGAAGTGAAGTGAGCCAAACACTGTTCGGCTATTCACTTCAGGCTGGTACGGCTGATTTCAGCCGTACATCGGCTTGCTTCACAAGCAGAAGGAGTTCGACTCAGCCGATCCAACATCTGGATCGGCTGAGCCGACCCTCCGGCAGGCTACTTACTGCTGTTCGCTCTATTCTCACAGATGCCGAACAGCAGTGAGTGAATAGCTGAATGCTGCTCAGCGGCATTCGGCTTGGCTGTTCTGCTCGGTCCCTCAGAGGTACCGAGCAGAACAGAAAAAGAGTGAAAAAAAGATTAAAAAAGTAAATAGAAAACGATTGTGCGGAGCTAGCAGTGAAAGCTAGCTCCGCCCAATAGTTTCCTATTGTCCGGCGGCTCTGCTGCCGTAAAAAAAAAACGAGAAAAAAAAACTCTCCCGGGTGCTCTGGGAGCCTCCCGCTCCTGGCCGCCCAGGAGAGAAACACTGCAGTGCCTTTCTTTTTCTTTATTCTGACACGGAGCGATGTCAGAATAGAGAAAACAAATTCCCATTGAAATACATTGCTACATTTCTATTGGCTATTTCAATTTGCAATAGCCAATAGTAAACTAGCATTGTACACGCCCTCTGCTAATGGACCTGATGGAGAACTGCAGCAGAGGGTGGGTACAATGCTAGTTTACTTTCTATTAAGCTCCCTTCTCCAAGTATTAATACAGGATTTTGACATACATAATGCTCTGTAACCATAATACACTGCAAGAGCTATTGAACTTAGGACAGTTGACTTAGAATGATCAATAATGGGGAATCTGTTATATGCCAGTCCTCTCACTCTAAAAGGGGTGCTACAGAGCTGCCATAGTGGTAATGTATTAGAAGCTGTTGCAGGGTAAGCATAGGGAAAGCTGAATAGGGAGAGATTAGGGTCAGTTAGGAAACAGTATTTAAATTCTGATTGCTATGGGCAATGAATCCTTTTTTGTTCTTATTTTTGGGGCTTTTTCATTAAATTTTTTTGCGGTTGATTTAACAACAACATACAAAGCCATCTACAACTCCGCCCCAACCTACATCACTGATCTCATCTCAAAATATCACCCAAACCATCCTCTCCATTCCTCTCAAGACCTCCTGCTCTCTAGCTCTCTCATTACCTCCTCCCATGCTCGCCTCCAGGACTTCGTCAGGACTTCTCCAGAGTGTCCCCCATCCTCTGGAACTCCTTACCCCAAACTGTCCGCCTATCTCCTACGCTGCCCACCTTCAGGCGATCCCTAAAAACCCATCTCTTCAGAGACGCCTACCTCATCTCAACATAACTGGCTTTTACTTCCTCCAATAACTCAATCCAAGCAATTATTACCTTTTGTATTACTTGCCCCTCCTACTAGATTGTAAGCTCTCACGAGCGGGGCCCTCCCAACCCTATTGTACTGAAACTGTATTGTACTGTAAATTGTATTGTAACTGTGCTGTCTCCACTATTTTATAAAGCGCTGAGCAAATTTTTGGCGCTATATAAATCATGTATAATAATAATTATAATCAGTGGCCATTTGTAGCATCCATAGCAACCTTTATTTTTCTCTGGTGCAAGGTAATGCATGTCAAATTTCAAGGATGCAGTATTGTGGGGTTTACATTTATTTTGGAGGCATATTATTTATTTTATGTTAATAATTCAATTTTTTAGGTTAAACAGTTTTTGGGGGTTTTTTTTGCTGCAAGGCTTCCCTTTTTTAAAAAAAAAGTGGTCTTCTGTTGCAGGGGTGGTATTTTGTGTTTTTTTGTTTCTATTTGGGGTTTCTTGATTTGTATTATGCAGTCATGCAGCCTGGGTGGCCAGGAAAAGGCCACATGCCTTTCACCATTGAGGGGTACAATGCACGTCTCCCCCTTGTAAGGTATACTTGTCAAAATATTTTGGAACAAAGGTCTCTTCCCCACCTCCAGTATAATAAGGGTGTAACCAGATATCCACCCCTTCACAAGGGAGTTAAAAGTAAATAAATGTCTTCCTCTAAAATGTTAAAGTCATTTAATCAAAATAAAACACAAATACACAACAAAGGCACAATAAATACATTTTATTGCTATCACATAGTGGGATAATAAGTCTCCTATGTGATAGCATAATGGTAGTCCTCCTTGTCTTGAAAATGGCCAGAACTAAATAAGAAGATTTATCTCCCATAAATGTCAAAGGGGCTTGACTATTTGGGTTTTGCAGACTTAAGGTGCCCATACACTGCACGATCCTCGTACGAGAATCGCGGGAAATCCCGCGATCATACGAGAATCGTGCAGTGTATGGAAGGCATGCAACCGTTTCTACTGTACGGTCACACGTCTTCCATCGAACCAGCATGTTTGAAAACCCGCCGGGAATCGTACGATTCTCGGCGAGTTGGTGGCCTGCTGGTTCGACAACTGCCGAACGGGCCGGTGTGCGCACACGCACACTGCCCGATTGTAGTCAGCGTAAGCCCGCCCCTCATTACAGTCATCGCAAGCCCGCCCCTCAGGGGGCGTGGCTTGCGATGATCGAGAGTGCGATCTGCCCGTCCAAGATGGGCAGATTGTACGTTTTTTAAATCCCTTTACAACCATCGCAAGACTAAGGTCTTGCGATGGTTGTACAGTGTATGGCCACCTTTAAGTTGCAGCCAGCAAAACAAATTGCTAAACACAGTGGCAGGATACCTTAGCCCACACCTGATTAAGACTATTCTGCAGCCAACATCACAGGCTGCCTGAGAACGACACATTCTACCTGACAACTTCTTACCTTTCACAAAAATAAAACTATCCTTCAAAACCCTTAAATCATTTATATTTTCTTACATCTCCCTGGTTATGAGACACACATTTCCAGTTCTTGCTGTCTTCAAATAAATATTCTACTAACACCATTCTTAATCATGCGACTGATGCATTCAAAAGTTTTAAAACTGTTAATGGCAGAGGAATGTATCCAGCATAGAATTACATTTTAACTGTTAGATCTATTGGTATTTTCATGAAAGCAGTGAAGTGTTTGTATGACTGGTAGGAGGTAAGGGTCTGAAACGTCAGCCATAAGTTTACTGTGCAGTCACACAATATTTAATAATTGGCAGCCAACTACAACTAAGGACAATATTTTAACATTGCTAGTGATCATAGATCCATCACAGGGAAAGATTACCTTTTAGTAAAGACTACCCAATTATATATTTATTTACTTTTTCGATGCCTGATTATTAGAAGAAAAAAATAAAGAAAAGAGAATGATTAAACTAATTGGGCCACTTATTCTGCCCTTTTTATTATTCTATCAACATTAATGCAATGATTGGTTCTAAAGGGCTAATTTGCTACAACAATTATTATGCTGTATTAGACATGGTACATTTTTGGATTCCTTCCATAAGTTGAAATTGCTTTTTCACATTGTTTTGTAGCATGATGGAAGGCTGCACAGTGATTGATGCTTTAGTTATTACATTTTAATATTGCCATTCTTATCCAAGTTTTCATTTTAAAAAAAGTGTATTTTCTACTCTTAAAAGAAAAAAAATCAGTTTTTATAATGTGTTCACAATACCAGAAGTTTTTTGAAGATTTTTTTTAGGGATGCACCGATACCACTTTTATAAGGCCGAGTACGAGTACCGATACTTTTTTCCAAGTACTCGCCGATACCAATTACCGATAATATAATAATAACTTTTTCTTAAAGGGACAGGTCACATTTTTTCTAAAGCAATACAAAATCATGATTTTAGGTCAGTTACTTAATATTAATTTCTTCAATAAATACTTTTTATTACAAAAAATGTAGATCATTTTCTGTATCCTTAGACAGCTCTATTTTCTATGGAGAATTTTGATATTTCAATTTTGCTAGTGTTGCTGGAAATACTAAAGACAAAATCTGCGTAAATTAGTAACTAACAATTGTGCTCTTTCATATTTTTATATAACACCTTGGGGTTGAGTAACTAAAGGCAAACAGGCAGTTCACTTGGCAAGAATATTTTCACTTTGCATGGGAATTTTCCCTTGAATGTGGAAAAAATTTACTCTGAAAAGAATACTTTGTCATGTGCAAGGGAAAAAAAAAACACAATTTTTCCCTGCACATGATTGGATGATGGAAGTTAGCAGAGCTTCACAACATTTACTAAGAAAAGGAGAGATTCCCTTGCAAAGTAAAACTTTTCATGAAAAGTGAACAGCCTATTTGCCTTTAGTAAATGAACTCCAATGAACTTGACTGTAGATGTTATTTTAACATCTACAGTCAAGGCTGTAGAAATTGTAGAACTTTTTAAGCAGCGGCCATAATGTTTTTGATTGCTGCTGGACAAAACTTACATAACAATTAGAAGTAATTTTAGACTTTTTTTATGGCACCAAATGGTTTCAATTCACTGATATCCCAAGATTGGCAAGCAGTGGTTTTTAGGTCACTTCACAGCATCTCAGAAGTATTCAGATCTTAGGGTTGTTATGGCAATTGCAAGATACAAGTTACTTTCTGTTTAAGCCTTTCAGTACCACAATTACTAATAGGCTTCAGTGTAACTACCCTGTTGTATACCATGACGTCTCGTAAGCTTCAAATGACACACTGCATTATCCTGTAAAGGTTATTGACACAATTTTGAATACACTGTTCCTTGTATTATAGTAAGCTGTCCTAGCCTCGAGTCAAAAAGCAGAATTACATTGTGATGCTCCATGAACTGCTGCTTTGTTTCCCTCTATCAGCAGTGATGTGGAAGTCTTATAGCCTTCAAATCTCTAATTAAACACACAGGAGGTGCAATGTAAAAGGAGCAGAGGCAGAAACAACTGCTTAGAGATTTGACTAGACTTAGAGATTTGACTTGAGATGCTTAGAGATTTGACTTGACTTGATGTAGATATGACTTCAGTACATCTTTCTGAACTTTAAGCATGAATTGCTCTACAGTCTCTGCAACAACAGAGGTCAGTGAGGGCTTGAATTAAGGTTCATTCATCACTGCCACGAATATACGTAAATACTTCACTGTCTATAGCCTGGACACAGGTTCACTTTAAGCTAGATATGTACATTTTGTTTTGTTCTAAATGGATATTTGTACAAATTTCATTTAAATTTGGACTTTTGGGTGCATCTGAATTTCCTAATTTAAACGCGTCCGAATGTGAACAAATCCGATTGTTCCATTAACGAAAATTTGGATCTGTGTGAATTTTTTTCAAAATAAAATTAAATCAGACATGTGATGGTTCCCTAGCCAATCAGATGTGTTTTTGGCTGTTGGTGGTTGCATTGCAGTCACGGTCATGAGACTTCCTGTTGTAGATCTTTCTGAAACGAAAATTCGGACAGATACAAAATCTGAAAAATGAAAGAAATAAGAATCAGAATGGATCCGAAATAAAATTAAACACATTTTTTGCGGGGTTACATGTCTACTTTAAGCAGATAATCATGAAAGTCGATACCTATGACTAGATTATACTTTTGTTTGTCACTTAAGAGTATGCTTGCTGCAAAATATGTATATATATATTCAGAAGCTAGCAAATTTAATCAACGTGTCAGGGAGAAATTAAGAGACTGCTCATTAGTTTCTAAAATTAACTGAAAAAAATGTTAAATGTGATTTAAGAAGAGAAGAAGATATGGCAAACAGCTGGATTTCTTCAACTAGCTTATGTTAAAAAAGACTATGTAAATTTATTAGTTAATAGATAATTAATTAACCTTAAAATTGTAATAAAACATTCATCATTTGAACCCCTACTATTCAGTTGTTAGGCAAAATTACACAGCACGTTCTCTTATATTAACACATGTATGAACGGCTGTTCTTCCTTGTGTAAACATATATTTCCTACATTTTCCTATAGAAACCAAAGTTCATATTGTTGTAAAGTAGCCACTACTCCAAGCTTGCCCCTGTGAAGGACTACAATCTCATGTTTAGTTTACTAATGTGTATTGAGATTGTAGTTCATCTTAGGAGGGAGCTTGGAGCAGTGGCTACTTTACAATACACACAGGGACCATGGGGAACAAAAGTAGCCGCCCTCCAGAAAGGACAGTGTCAGCATGAATTCAGAGATGGTTTGAGGATCTACAGCTGAGTTATACCCAAATAGGCTACATTTTTGTTAATAGTTAAGGTACTTAACGCATGCATTTTTAAGATTTAACTCCTGAGTTTAGTGTTACTTTTTACTGTAAGGGTTTTGTGAGAGAAAGAGAGCTTTACATCAGCATAGCTCCTGCTTACTAATAAAACTTTCACCAATACCAATTTTTGAGAAACTTTATTACAATGATACACAACATCTTTCACCAAGTTTTTTAAAAATGAAATAGGGGGCATGGATTGCACATGTCTAGATGAAGACATGCTTTCTTACTGCTCCGGTCCATGAGATCAACCTTAGCACCTTTTTTTCAGAATTAACAGGCTATTGTTTAAAATGGAGAATTGTAAGAAGTGGGTCTCCTCTGTGGACACCTCTAGATTTAAGACGGTGAGCTATAGTGGCATACAGGACTTTCATCAACTACCCTCACCCCAGGATACCACCTCAGTGACAGCGTGGGATCCACAAGTTTATATATGATTCTTGCCTATCAGGGATTACTTTGGGGTAGGGATGTCCCAATACCGGTACTAGCATCGGTATCGGGACCGATACAGGGCATTTTGACAAATACTTGTACTTGTCAAAATGCCCCGATACATAGCTTGCGCTATTTTTTTCCTTACCTTCCGGCCAGCTAAATTAGCTGAGCAAAGCGAAAACAGAGCAGAGAGATTGTTTGACACCTGCAGGATGTGGGAGCTGTACGGGGAGCTGAACGGGTGTCAGATCGGAGTGACTGCTTGAACGTCAGAATGAGGAGAGACAGAAAGTTAGAGCGACTCCAGTAACAAGCAACGAGTGGCTGAACTGACAGAAACAGGAGCGAGTGGGGGAGTTGATTGATTGGGCTGTGACAAGGTCTGGCTGCTGAGTGAAGGGTGGAGTGATAACACATGCATGTGACTGGAGGACACAGCGGCTGAGAGTGGTGAGCTGAGAAAAAGAAAACAAAAATTGTTGGTGTTTGACTGCATTGAATTGAGCTAATTTGAATATAGTACAACAAAGCCTCACTGAGTGTACTCTGTGTGAGCAGAAGGTGGATTGGCATTAGGGGCAGGCGGAGCAAAAGCTAAGTTGGGACTGAGTTTGACTGTGTTTTGAAAAGGGGACAGGCTACCTAGCTGAAGTACTTGAGGTTGTAGAAGGAAAAAAGAAAATACATTTTTTGTGTGTTTATTTTGGTCTGTCTGTCTGTCTGTAAATCTATTGTCTGCAGTGTGTGCTCTATATGTACTACATATAGAGTATACACTGCAGACAATAGATTTACATGTATCCCCTGCTAATATGAATGGATTAAATGATCCATAGTACATAATACAGTAGTACATAATATGTAGTTGTACTATGGATCATTTAACCCATTCATGTTAGCAGGGGAGAATTGTAACTCTATTACTGCAGTGTGTATTCTATATGTAGTATATACAGTACATATTCCCAATACGCTGCAGCAATAGATTTGCAATTATCCTCTGCTAAAATGAATGGGTTAAAAGATCCATAGTACATAATATGTAGTTGTACCATGGATCATTTAACCTATTCATGTTAGCAGGGGAGAATTGTAATTCTATCACTGGACGTATGTGCTGTATATGTACTATGGATCATGATTTAACCTATTCATGTTAGCTGGGCAGAAATGTGAGCGTCTCCCACAAGCTGAGCACTGAGACAGAATCCTGCCAAGCGCCGACTACGAGAGGCACCGCGTGAGGCAACAGGGATCGGAGTGAAACTGTGAGTAAGGGAAGCTGGGACAGGGCTGGCTGTAAATCTATTGCTACAATGTACTGGAAGTATGTACTGTATATGTAGTACATACATACAGCACACACCTCCACTACACTACAGCAATAGAGTTACATTGTCTCCCCTGCTAACATGAATAGGTTAAATCATGATCCATAGTACATAACATGTAGTTGTACTATGGATCATTAAACCTATTCATGTTAGCAGGGGAGAATTGTAACTCTATTACTGCAGTGTACTGGAAGTGTGTACCAGGAACTGCGGTTTAATCACAGATATCTTTAAACTCCACAAGCCAACAGTGTCCGTGTTTGAAGGAAACCTTTCTTGTGCCCCGCCCCTTGACGCATTTCATCATAGGTCTTCTTCCAAGGGATTGCGTATTCAACTTTTTTTGCCTCCTAAGTATCACTTTTGTATAGTGGTATACACATCACATTGAATTACCAATGTGGAGGCTTTTGAAGCAGTAGTGGATAGGACCACACTCAAATTATATAGATTTTCAAGGTTTGGTGGATGTCTAGACTTGCAATTTTTGGTGATGTTAATCCCTACTTTTGATTTTAAATAAAATGATAGCTGCTAGTTTAGGTCTTGTTTTCTGAAATTCAGTAGTTCAGTAGTTTGTTTAGGAGTTCAGTCCATATTTTCCCTGTGTTCTTCTGTGTTTTAAAAAAAATCAGATTGTTTTTGTTTACCTTTAAAAAAAATGTTTATTTGGATTTTCAAGATTTAAACAATCAAAAACCACAAATAGATATGTACATCAAAATAGTTAAGGACTAAGGCACCACAGAAAAGAAAAACATAAAGAGAAACAGTGTGAGACTCAAGTGACTGAATCAAAATATCACAAAAACAGGAAAAGGAATGGCTACCATTTGTACAAAACATGTATCTCTATAATTTAAAAGCATGGATGAAAATTCCACCAAGCTTGGATCTATCCAACCATCCCAAAACTATTCAATCCGGTAGGAAGAGTGGTGGACCATCAATACAAAACAGACACAGTAGTGAATATAGGAATAATACTGGATGGCCTGCACCCATGGGGCAGTGCCATCCAGTGGACTACAGTCTGAGATCCCTTCGTCAGCCCTACCTTCCACATTGCTGGAGTCAACTCGGCAGTAAACTGCAGCAACATCATTGGTAACTGATTGTCCCTGCCTGTTGTCTGCTCCCTTTATGCTCCTGTCACTCTCCTCCTCAACATCAGATACAATTAATTGCTGCACATCCTCCTGCAGCAACTTAGTTAAGCTGTGCTGGAATAATTCTGCTGACTCCTCCATGCCAGCTTGCAGGTCAATAACAGGATTGGCTATGAAAGAGGTGGTAGAACTGGGTCAATTTAAAACTGTTGATGAGAGTGGGCTACTCTGCACCTGGGAGGAGGATGATGAAGACTTAATTTTCCATCTCCTCTCCATGCTCTGTATAGCACGCCCACTGCCAGAAAAGAAAGGCTGATGTGCCCTGTCTCTGGAAGATGCTGCCTTACCACCACTGTGGCCTACAGTTGCAGAACCTGCTGGCCCCCTAACAGCTGCACATGAGCAACCTCTGCCTCTTCCTTAAGGCCTCCAAGACATGAACGTAACAGGAGATATCCCAATTTTATTACCAAATATGGCAATAGGTGGATGGGGATATGGTGTTTTGGTGCACTTTACAATGTGGTGATTTTCTGCAGTAAACTGGAGTATGTGGCGCTGTGCTGCTAACAGGACAGCTTTTTCATTGTAACCAACAAGTTGATGCTGACCACCCACCCCCAAAAAATTGAAAACACACTGACAAAATTATTTATAGGCATTTAGTTTGTGGATGTATTTCTGGTTTGATAATTGCCTTGTAAAACCACTGCACTTTTTTATTTTTGTTTGGTGTCCTACTGTAGGTGTTGTAGTACATTATAATGTTATAATACTGCTTGGTAGGTGGAAAGCCAAGGTTTTCCCCATTAACATCTTTAAAAATATATTTGTTCATTTCTTCTCCTTTTTTTGATTTTAAATAGAAGTTGGTTGAGGGGCCGCTGAATGGACAATATTACAGTGTCTCTTTAAGTCAAGCTCCAGCATGTTAAAAAAGGGGGGACATTTACAAACGTGCATATGTAGAAATTCAAATATTTTATGTGTTCTAAATATTTTTTTCAAAGGTTTGAAAAAATTTGGTTGCTGTCTGTATGGCTATTGCAAAAAATTCTCCCCACTTAGGCCCCATTCACACTGAGCGACTTACCTTTAGCGGCACATCCGCGCGGCCGGGATAGCGGTACTGTTCGGGGCGACATCCAGAGATGATCCAGCTATGGTATCGCGACCTTCATCGTCGGACTCCATTGAAAAATAGCAAAATCCGCCGAAAAAAAGGGTCCTGCTGGAGCGACGGCGACATGGAGCTAACACAGCTCCTTTGAATAGCATTGGCGGCAACTTCTCGTGGCAAAAATGTGCGATATCGCGCCAGAAATCGCGCGATAAGTTTCTTAGTGGGAATGGGGCCTTATTGTCAGGACTAGAGGTGATGGGAAATCTCTTTAACGTGCACACAGGAAAATTTTACACACCTTTTGAATTGAGTGAGGAAGTTTTAGGGTTATCACTGCGCCAGGGTAATCACAACTCTCATTTCTTGAATGTATGTCAGAGGGACAGGAAGTAAAGAGGAAAAACTCCCCAACTGGGTCAAAATAAAAGCCTTACAAATGTTTCTGTTCCCCACTTGTTCCTTTTCCAAATATCTAATCTAGTGGTGTAAGTATCAAACATGTGTACCTAACTCCTCACTTAGTTCGAGTAAAATATAAAAACAATGAGAACAAAACTTAAAGAAAACCCTTTTATCACAAGTTTTGATTATTTTTAAAAAAAGTTTTTTATAATAATTGTAGTATAAAAATATATTTATATATCATTTTTATTTTCCTAATTTTTTTTACACTTAATTTTTTTTTACACTATGTAAAAAAACCAACAACTTTTTTGTCAGTTTAAAAATTAAATGTTTTAATTTTTGGTTATTATTAGGCTGCTCTAAACTTAGGAATAGCTAATAATAACCTTAGAGACTGATCCTGACAGCATGTCAGAATCAGATCTCACTAAAGGTTTTTGATCATGCCTAGACGATCAGAAGTGATACATTTCAGGCACAGAGATACATTGTAATATTTCTGTGCCTGAAATGTATCATAAACTTCGGGACAGTCTATCGAGCTGTCAAAACGAATAGCAAAGACTCACTCTGCTACCTCTCTGCAATCTTCAGCTGTCAAACACGGGATTGCTATTTAGCGATCCCGTATTTGTATGTAACAGCTTCATTCTTTCATTAATTGAAGAAAGAAGCTTTTACAAAAGCTTAACTATTTCATTAATGAATGCCTCAATACTGAGGCATTCATTAATGAATGGTTAACGCTGAGAATCAGTGGTTACCGGCATTACAGAGCCTTAAATAACTTGTCACGTACAGTGCACGTGGCCAGTCATATAGGCACTTTTTGGCGGGACGTACAGTTTACGTCTCCCTTCATGAAGGGGTTAAAAGATGAACTTCTTCACGGGTGCAATATTTAATCTTTCTTCCACAATGAGAAATAGTTCATGGAATTTTAAATGAATATACACAGTTTATCTATTCATGTTATCTTGGCTTTTCAATATAATACTTATACATTTATTAGGAATATGAAAAAAATGTCTCTAAAATTCAGTTTAATAAATCACATGTGCAATCTCCTAGAGTTCTGAAGCATCTCCCTATAACATTACACTACTAAAATGGAGATAAGTAATTTGCTGTGATGCTTGTCAGTCACAGGCATCCAGCCAATCAAAACCTCAGCAGGGTTTCTTTAGTAGCCAGTATCTGTTAAGACCCACTCTGCTTAATTGCTTAACTAGCTACTGGATGGATTAATCCACTGTAGGTGCTTCTCTGATAGATCTCAAACTGAATACATTCAGACATACCAGAATTCAATGGCCTTCCAACCTGAAGATGCACAGTGCCATAAAAGATAAAGCTGATGCAAACGTTTCAGAGCTATATTTTAAGGTGTGTGTATGTGTGTATGTATGTATGTATAATATATATACATATATATAGTGACAGAACCCAAGGCATGGTAGTAGAGAGGGTGCTCCATTTCGCAGTTTGTGTGTAGTGCAGCAGGGAGATAAGCCAGTCCAGAGTTTCTGTCTGGCCCAGCAAGGCCTCACCTGTACCTAATGAGCAGCACAAAGTAGTCTGGTGAGTCAGTTGGAAGTGGGCTGGAGAGTGGAGAGACCATCAGCAGTAAGGGATATTTACCCTACAAACCCTTGTTTCTATGAGTTTGAGAGGACTTATCTCAAAAAGACCTAACACTACATTTAAAAGGTCTGTACATCCACCTGTTTTGCTTTCCTTGGGAACAAGTGACATTATCACATTTAAGTTGTGCCTTTTCTTTAAAAATGCTCAGTTGAGCAAGGACTTTTGTTTGCTTATGCTTATTTTTGACTGTTGTGCCAGACCTATTAATAAAAAGGCAGAGGACTTTATTTTTGAACGAAATTGCATCATTGTGTGGTGTTTCCAACTGTGAAGACTGTGTGGTTAAAGATCCCAGGTCACAATATATATATTTATTTGGCACTCTTCCATTTATATTTATATGCTAAATATAAAACGAAATTATTTTTATTTATATAAACGAAATATTTTATTTTTCAGACACTAAACCTTTCTAACTACTCATGTTGACTCATGAATGCCTACCTACACAAATATTCTCTGCTGATATATATTAGTGGGAGTTCCCCTTGGCACCTCACAGTTAAGTATCCTGTCTTAGCATAAGTTTTTCATTTTCTGTTTTGTCAATTTTGTGCATTCTAATGACAATAGGGAAAAAAAATTAGAATTGCCATTACATCCTATTCAATACCCTGGGTGTCTACATTTCTCAGTGTTATCCTTTTGTGGAGTAATTTTGTTTGCAAAGATTGGATAGCACTAGGAAAAAAGTCACTAAAACTTGAGGCCTGAAATTCAATATGTCCACTAACTCTAGGCCCTATAAGATGCAAAAACATCAGGTAAAGCACATGTGTGGAATGTGCTCATAATTTTTTTTTAAAATGGCTCTATGAAAAACATAATTTTAAAAAATGGCTTGTATAACTATTGGGGTACATTTATGGGATGAAAAAACATTAGAGCATTATTCACACTGGCCAATTTGGGATCCCTGCAACAGGAACCCCAAATGTCCCATTTAGATGTGGCCACTGTACCTGTTCAGGTTAATGACCGAGTGACAGCAGCTGCATCTGTAAGCAGCAATCTACATGTAATAATTTGTGATATGATTACATACAGTTTCCTGTGGCCGGGGAATATATTCCAAACCGCATGTAACATGCGATTACGCGTGGACTGCTTCTTGCAAATGTGCCCGCTGTCACCTGGTCAATAACGTAAATGGGTACAGCGGCGGCATCTAAATGTGACAGTTGGGATTCCTGCCACAGAAATCCTAAATTACCTAGTGTGAATGAAGCATAAAGTCTAGTAAAAAAAGGAATTTCAATTCATTTCAAATAAAAAATAAAAAAACACAGCATTAGTTCTGCAATGTACAACAGAATATACTGTATCAGTAATATACAGAGTTTCTTCACTCCCCAGTGGTGTCTTTTTTTTTTTTTGGCCATATTGATATTTTGCCATCATTTAAAATGCTGCTGTAATTTGTAAAGGTAAGTATTTGCAAAACTAACAACAATAAAATATTTTTTGTTTTGTGTCACTCATAGGTGGCACATAAGCTTCCCCCGGCAACTTCTCCTGAACACTAGGGACGTTTTAGAAATGTCTAGTGTGCAAGGTTGGTTATGTCTGAAAAGAGGGTGAGCTGATTTTATAAAAATGATTTCAAAGTCAATTTAAACAAAGCTCTAGATGTGCTGAACCTGTGTTAAAAACAAAGGTACATCATTCGCCATAGGCAAATGTTGAATTTTTTTCAATTTTATATACATACAAACAAATCACCATTACAAAAAAAAAACACCAACATAGAAGAAAAGGAAATAATCATAAAATAAATAAGCACAGGTACCATACCCATAATAAATATTTAAACCGTTAATAACAACAACACTTCCATAGACCCCCCATATTAATAACACATTGTTATGAAAGAACCACACCGCTGTACTTAAGGCTATTTTCCCAAATCTTATGCTATTTATCTTACATCCCCCAATGTTGAAATGTGACCCTCTCAAAAGCTACCAATCTATCTAACTCCTTTTATCCATTCACCCTTAGTAGGAGGTAGACCTGATGTCCATTCAAGAGCAAGAATTCAACGAGCTACAAAAAGTGCTTTAATTACAGCCATTCTTGTATAAAAATCCACATCTGAGGATTCACACACAATCGTCTCCACAATTTCGAACCAATATATTTTCAATTTTGGGCATCTCCAGAGCAGATGTATTAATGAACCTGGTTATAAACCACATTTTGGGCATCTAGAGTCTTCCCTAAGCCCCAATTTATACAGAAACTCTGGAGTCCGATATATTCAATGTAAGATAAAAACCTGCGTTAACCTATGTGGAGTTGATATTGAAACCAACTGTACTGATTGTAATGCTTCTCTCCATATATCATCTTAGAAGTGGAAGGGAAGTCGATTTAGGAACATTAAAAGTTTCAAGGGGGGTTTATGTAACGCACCCTGTAATAAGAGTGCTTGTTTCAAATCACCCCCCTTGTCAAAATTTTAGCAAAAGAATTATCTATGTCCTTATTCGAGCTAATACATACTTGGTTTACCCCTGGATGTGTAGCAAGTGTATTTCTCAGTTGTAAATATCTATTAAACTGTGAATTAGACAACGGATATGTGGATTGCAAGTATTGGAACGATTGTAACACACCACAATCATATATTTGTGATAGACTTAGAATCCCAGCTGTTTGCCATGCACCAAAACCATAGTTTACATACCTCCAAACAATAGACTATTTCCCCATAACGGAGTATATTCTGTAAATTCAGAGATGCCCATCAAACACTTGATCATTCTCCCCACTTTTCCTATTAATAGTAAAGTAGGTGCAGATGAAAACACCCTAGACTATAAGGTTGTTTTCAAGGACATGAGGGGATCTCTTTACCTTTTAAACAAGGATTTGATAATACCATACACCCTTAGATACTGTGTAAAAATAAAATAAAAAAAGATGTAAAAAAAAAACTATGTACTGTGTCCCAAGCCTACTAAATGTCATAGCTGTGACACTAGGAAATATATCCACGGATTGGGAAGTGCTAGTCCTCCTTGCCCCTTTGGATACTGTAACGTTTCCAGTTTTAAACATGATTGTTTCTTTTTCCAAATCAACTCTCAGAAGATTGTGTATATCCTCCTAAATAGGCATTGGGGGGATTCAACATGGGCAATTATATAATACATACGAGAGCTGGGGCATCCATATCATTTTAAAAGGATTGGTCCTGCCTCCCACTGATAGAGGAAGTCTACATCATACATACATTGTTTCCTAGATTTCTGAAGAATTGGCACTATATTATCTTCCAAATAATCAGCAATAATTGCCTTAATCTGAATTCCCAAATATGTAAAATACTCCACTATTTGAAGATGTTGCAATTGTGTAAGCAGTGGATTCACTAATGGGTCCAAAGGAAGTAGTATTGATTTGCCCCAGTTAACATAAAGTCCAGAACATGTCCCAAAATTCCAATAATATAGACATGATCTCTATCAAAGAATAATATGTATCCGCAAAAAATAAATCAAAGTATCATCTGCATATAGAATTATTTTATCTTCTTCCTTACCTCCCCTAAATCCTACTATTTTTTACGGGATCTCTTCAACATGAAATGCATTAACACAGGTCTGTGAAACATTTTTTTTCGAGAGCTGTTTTGGTTATTCCACGTAATCTTTGTTTTTTTTGTGCGCTGAATCCGAAAATGACCTCCATTTTGTCATAGGATATCACGTTTCCTGACAATTTAGGTAACTACCCTGTTTCCCCCGAAAATAAGACCTACTCTGAAAGTAAGACCTAGTGCTATTTTTTAAGATTCCTGTAATATAAGACCTACCACGAAAATAAGACCTAGTTTGGTGGTAGCATGTGAGGGGGAAATTGAAGAGCAGGAGAGATGGTATCAGCCTGCAGGGACATACTGTATTAAGGGGATGACAGGGGACTCCCGGCCAGCGCAGTGACAGGGAGCACTCCAGTACCATACTTCACCAACTGCAGTCCCCCTGAAGGCACTGCTTAATGGTACTGTAATGTGTACCAGTAATGTGTACCTCGCTGTCCACTGTCTGATGTCCCCACTGCTGCACCTCTGGTACCACTGTCCCCAATAGCAAAAGAAGCCGGTGCTGTAGAAAGCAAGGCTGCGGTGGCGGAGGGAGCAGAGCCGCATTAGCCGATACTTCCTCTATAGCGCCAGTTACTGTGACAGGCGGGATGATACCAGATAACTTTGGATTGTTGTACATTTTGTTGCACATTAAAAAACAAATAAGACATCCCACGAAAATAAGACCTAGTGTGTTTTTTTTGGGGCAAAAAAATATAAGACGGTGTCTTATTTTTGGGGAAACACGGTAAGTTAAATAAGGCAATACCTCAAAATAAATGGAAATAGACTTATAAAATTAAAGTTTTATTAAAATATTTTCATGAAAATCCTTTTTGGAACTGAAATGAGCTCGCCTACACACACTGAACTCGATTCTTCTTCCTTGTGAGGCTCCTCTTGCTGCATTTACGCTTGTGAGTAGCATCTGGAATGTCTCTCTGAAGCATCCAACAGTAGTCTACCATCATTGTAAGGCTGGGCACACACCTTACAACCATCGCAAGACTTTTGTCTTGCAATGGTTGTAAGGTACTTAAAAAAACGTATGATCTGCCTATGTTGCATAGGCAGATCGTACTTGCAATGATCGCAAGCCACGCCCCTTGAGGGGAGGGCTTCCGATGACCGCAATGCCGAACGGTCCATCCGGCTTTTATCTTACGAGCATGCTACAGACCCGCCGAACATCGTACAATGCTCGGCGGGTTTTGAAACATGTCCGTAAGT
This sequence comes from Nanorana parkeri, assembly GCF_000935625.1. Lineage (NCBI taxonomy): Eukaryota > Metazoa > Chordata > Amphibia > Anura > Dicroglossidae > Nanorana > Nanorana parkeri. Next base: position 243,687 of record NW_017308000.1, read on the forward strand.
TTAAAGTCGTGCGACCTTACAGTAGTTGAGGTCGCACGGCTTTCACACACCTTATGATAATTGTACGATCCTGGGATTTCCCACGATTGTTCCTCACTCAGAGCTCCCAAATTTTCAGGAAAGTAGTCAAGGTGGGACTGGAGGAAATGCACTTTCAAACTCATCAGGCAACTTAAAGCTTGAAATGCTTTCAGCATTCTTCCGACAACCTTTTTTTAGTGAGGATCTTTTGTTATTGCCTAAAAATTTCTGTACGAGTTCTTTAAATGCAATCCATCATTCTTTTTGAGGATCCGTCATGGTATTGACAAACTCTTGATCAACTATAAGCCTTCTAATGTCTGGTCCGACAAACACACCTTCCTTCAATTTTGCCTCCGACAGGCATGGAAACTTGATGACCAAGTATTTGAAGCATTCTCCATCTCTTGGAAGTGATTTACGAATTGCTTCATCAATCCCAATTTTATGTGGAGAGGTGGTAGAAGAACTTTATGGGAAGGTACCAAAGTTTCTCGGAGGACATTTTTTTTCCCTCGGCTGCCAACTCTTCTTGGTCCAGTGATTTTTGTCAGTCTCGACTGTCCCATAGACACAGAAAACAAGGGTATTTGGTATACCCAGCTTGTTGCCCGAGCAGCATGCACAAGACCTTCAAGTCCCAACACACACTTGCCAACCATGGTCCTCATATTTAAGTTTACGAAGAAGCAATTCCAAGTTCTCGTAGGTTTCCTTCAAGTGTACGGAATGACCTACAGGTATGGAAGCGTAAAAACCGTTGTGGAGTAAAACTGCTTTGAGACTTCTTTTTGAAGATTCTATAAAAAGACGCCATTGCTCTGAATCATATTGGATTTTAACCACTTTCGGGCCGGCTCAGACATGCCCCCTCACGCGCGCCGGCAAGCAGGAATCGGCGGAAAATTAAAAACGGGCAGCGATGCCTGTTACCATACAAGCGATCAGCCGGCTGTAGTGCCGGCGGATCGCGTGTATGGGGTACCGATCGGTTCCCCCCCTCCGCGCCCCCCGCCGTTGTCCTGCTGATCCCGGGCTCCGCTGTGCCCGGTGTGAGCCCGGGATCAGCAGGTCGCCTGTGTCACAGGGGATCAGAGGGAGCTCGGTACACGAGCACCCTCCGGTCCCCTCTCCTCTGAAAGAATGCGGAAGTGTTGTATATTGCATCACTTCTGCATTCTTGTGTCACTCTCCAGCTTCAGAAGCTGCAAAGAAGCTGATGGAGCAGATCTGTGCTTCATCAGCTTCTTTTGGGGGGTCCTAGGTGACGGGGGTCTTGGAGACCCCTGATGTCTCCATAAAGAGGACCTGTCACATATTTTGCTATCACATAGGTTTTTTTTTTAGCCCCGTATGTGATAGCAATAAAGTTTAGTTAAAAAAAAGGAAAAAAAATGTAGGTCCTCCCAATTTTTTTTAAAGTTACACATAAAAAAGAATACATAAAACAAAAAAAAATGTTTTTAAGTCCCCACCCATACATACACGCAAACATGCATCGGGGGTGCATACGTGCAAAAATTGCGCCCATTACGCCACACATGTTGCATATCGCCGCAAATGTCTCAGTGAGAGCAATAAGTCTAGGGCCATCAATCACTGATAACACTAAACTGATGAGCGGTAAAAGCTTTTAAAGTGTCTCCTTTGGCCAATTTTGGGTATGGTAGTTTTCTGTGATTTCGCGGGTGCGCGCAATTTTAAAGCTTGACATGTTTGTCTATTTACCCGACGTGACCCCGACTTTAATATTTTACCAAAAAACTGGGTAATAATAAATGTTTCCTAACATAATGTAAAAAAAACTTTTTTTTTTTCAAAATGTTCTGTAATTTTTTCTAATTATAGTAAAAAATAAAAACCCCAGTGGTGTTTAAATACCACCAAAAGAAAGCTCTATCTGTCCCCAAAAAATGGTATAAAATTCATTTCAGTACAGCGTTGCATGACGGAATAAACTTAAGTCAAAGTATCACAGCGCTGAATACTAAAAATGGCCTGGCCAGGAAGGGGGTCTAAACATCTGGTCTTTAAGTGGTTAAATTGGCCCATCAGACCTACGACATCGATGCAATAAACCAACTTGTCTTCCTGGGCGAAGTAAGGAACAAATTCCTTTTCACGATGTCTGAACCATGAAGATGACACTGGCAACAATAAATTCCTGCTTTTCAGCCTTGATCCGAGTAACTCAGTGGCATCTTTGGGAAGATTCAAGTCTCTTACCAAATCATTAATCTCCTCTTGAGAAAACAATTTTGGTCTCGTATCATCTTCAAAGTCAGAACTTGATTCGTCATCTGGTTCAGGAATGACTTCACCTTCATCGGAGCTAGGTATCTCTTCCAAGGTAGCAGGGGGCTTGGGTACTGGTATATCTGTGCCATGGGGGATGGGACGAATTGCAGTGTGAAGATTGGGGTATGAAATGGAATGCTTCCATTTGGAATTAAACCCTTTCACATCGCATGAACAAAAGTAACAGTCATCACTATGGTTCTTTTGCTCTCGTCATACCACAGGAATCCCATAACGGAAAGATTTTTTCTTACCCTTGAACCAGTTTCGGAGGTCCTCAACACACCGTTTGCACACTTTATGAGGCGCCCAAACTTTATCTTGATCTCCTCCAATTTTTATTCCAAAGTATGCAAAGTATACTTTTTTCACAAAGTCTGTAATATTCTGCTGCTGCTTCAACACTGTATAGGGTTGCCACCTTTTCTTCAAGCGAATCCCGAACACTATAGCATCACACGGACATATTCTTTTGGGAGAATGAGTCGTGGCTTATTCATATGTAATGGGCACCACCCATTAATATGTAAATAACACAGTTGAGACTATTTTCAGTGGGGGGCAGTAGCCCCTATCTTAATTTTGGTTGCCCCTGTCTGTCTGACATCTTGTGTCTGGGTTCCTGGTGCCATGAAACCCGGACACAGCATTCAAAACCCGAACTGTCCAGGAGAAACCTGGACAGGTGGCAACCCTAACACTGTATATTCAACACAGATTAAACAGAAACTGTCTGGCGAATTAATACACTTTCGCAAAGCAATAACATAACGGTTGAAGAATTGGTGAGCTAACACGAATTGCGATGAAAAAGTGTGAACAGCCTAGAAGCAAGAACCTGATGATGATTCGTGCACAAGTGTGGCATGCAGGAGAGAGCAGCTCTGTGTCTGTACACGAGATGTCACAGTGCTGGCCACGCCCCCTGCACTGAACGGAGCTGCTGCTATCTGCCCTGTGTCTCCCTCCCACTGGATTCTTCAGGAAAGATTAACCCCTTCTACCATTAGAAGAACAGACTTAAAACTTGCTTAGCTTATGTATACATTGCTGACTGTCAGATTTACAGTGCTATTTTTTTTTACATAACTCGGACAAACCCTTTAAAAAAATGGCCTGGCCAGGAAGGGGGTCTAAACACCTGGTCTTGAAGTGGTTAAGGTTTTTTTGGCATTTTATATCGGTTGAATTCCTTAAACTTCTTTTTTTTTAACCTACGTTTTCGTAGGCTACGAGTAGGCTTCCGTTAGTGAACATAGAGTATGGTAAAATATTAAAATCCAATGCTTTTTAAAATTGTAAATGATTTTTTTTTACAAGCCATTCACTTATATGTGTTTTAAAACCTATATATTTCCCCTTGTAATCAGGGCAAAACGGAAAAATTTACAATTGTGTTAGATATTTTTAAAATGATAAACATTAAACAAATGTATATTTTTAAAAGCATTTTATTCTGTATACTGATAAAATATACATGCAGAGTATTTATGAAAACAACTTGCCAAAGATAATCTTTCTAAGCCCTGAAGACAAAGTGTGAAAATCATTATGGTATGCAAAACAATTGGGTAGCTAGTTTTGGGTAAACTAATACACAGCCAAACTGTTAATCTGTAATCTAGATGAAATTTTAAAATTACCACTAGATATAAAGGTGTTTATATCTCACTTGTTCTTGGGTTTATTGTGGCAGCTGACACATTCCTTGGAACCTGGGAGATAATGATTGGTTTTATAATGGTTGAGACCAGACAGTTTTTAAGAGCCACCCTACCGCAAATAATCTATGCTGAATCCAGGTCCTGAAAGACACTTTTATCCTTTTCACCCAGATGTTTTCATGTTGTTGTACACATTTGCGAACAAATCAGATTATTATTGTTTTTTGACCAGCCTACAAATTCTCTCCTTAGTCTGTCATGTTCCAAGACCATACAAGTACAGTATGATATGTATGGATAAGTGAACAGCACCAGATTAGCCATTATTGCCAAATATTAACATGTTTACTACTTGCCATTGCCAATAATTATATATACAAATTATTTTTTTCCTAAGTCCTACTTTTAAGGTCTATTTTTAACACATTCGTATGTATTGTTTTGCAATGGTTCATTTTCCAGATGCTGATAAGATATCTGAGCTTTGCCAGAAGAATTGCAGAAGCTAACCCAATATGTTTGTTAACTACACTGTGTCGGAAGAGTCTTTTACAAATGCTATAAATAAGTTTCTGAAAGTTGTTTGGAATTTGCCTTTGGCAGAGAATGTAGTCTGAGTTTGGAGTCCAGGGGTGGGTCACAGGCCTTAAGTCCTGGACCCTCTAAGGGGCTAAAGGCCCAAACTTCTAAGTTTAGGAACTTATGCAGGCTGTTCTTGCTGAGATGAGAAAATCAGGGACAATGGTGACAAACTGGAACCTCTAAAACTTGTTGGAAGCTACTTCAGCTTGCTGTGTGCATGAGATGTCTGAGCATCTATTCAGGGATTGTCAACCAGAGAAACTGGTGCTACTTTTGGGTATTCCACCCCATTTCAAGTTTTGCAATAGCATTACAGAAAAGTATATACATTGACTGGACTATTTTTTTCTTTAGGGTTATAGTCAGGGTGATGCCTAGGTGATTGCAGTTGGGGGTCTTATTAGCACCTCACAAGGCCAACAAGAGTGGAGGCACTTGCAGAGATTTGTACAGTAAAGTCTAATTTTCGCACCTTAGCTGAGGCTCATCCTTCAATTACTGCATTGCACAAGTGCAGGAAATGTAACCTTGCAATACAAGAATATATGACAGTGTTAACAATAGGGCTACCTAAGTCAGTATGAGAAACCAGGCTATAGTATGAAATAGTGTTTATTAATACAAGTAACTGTGTTGAAGGGATTATTTTTCCTCAAGTGGTGTTTGCAGGATGTTTGCTATTAGCTATTGATTTAATCAATAGTGGTATGAGATAGAAACCCAAGAAGCTGATGGAAATGCTTTGTACTGGTGTAAAGAACAATTAGCTAGTGCTAGCTCCTCATTTGTCACTTGTGATGAGCAGCTCAATTTGCTGGATCAGAACTGAACCTTGAAATAGACAATTTGCTGGAGATGTTTGAAAGTAACAGAGATTTTCTTCACTTCCCTTCACACATTAATACATCAAGGCCAGTCTGCCACTGTTGAGTGTTTGGCTAATAAATTGACTTAAAAGTCTTTTGTGCAATTAGAAACAAAAGTGTTTTCTGTACATTATAAGTCTGTTTTTCACAATAAAAACAAAATTGAAAACGCCTAATATGTCATGGTAAACAGTAGTTCAGGTCCCTGCGTTAATATGAAAGACAAAAGATAGCAAAGACAGGAAATAAGTTTTTGTTCATCTAATAAAGCTATGGGTGATTATATCTTAAAGTTGAACTCCAGGCAAACAGCTAAATACACAGCTGAGACACATACAGTATACAGGAGCTATTTTACCTGCAAAAGGATTTTTGTTAGGAGAGGAGACCTGATTTTTTTTTTCTCTATGACGGTTCAGTACATTTTGCAGCCCCCCACTCACACCCATAATTGCACAGTCAAAAGGAGAAGTATCAAATTCATGAGCTCATCTCTCTGTCACTCTGATCTCTGCTCATATCAGAATGCTCCTTTTTAATTGCAGCACAACAGATTGTTTCCTTGTGTTGTTTCTTCCGCTTGCAGTCTGAGCTCTGTTGTAGGAGGTTAATGCCAAGTCAAATGTAGGTAGTTACACTTCTTACTTTGAAAAAACCTGGAGTTCTGCTTTATTGTTGGTGCTGTATAAAGCAGATATACAAACTGTAAAACATTTTTTATTACAAATGCAGGACACTGCATTTATGTTTTCTGAGTGTTTTCCCGTATTTGCTAAAAATGTTGTTAGTATGAAGAAAATAAACATAACACAGCCATTAGACTGTTAAGCTGCAAAATATTATATTATTTGTTTGGGTTCAAATACACGTTAACATATTTTAAGTGAAGTTTAGCATAAAACCCAGACTTTAATGATTTTAGTTTCGTTGTAGCAGAATCCCACCATAAATATATTTGACTGATGCATGTACACATCATTACAGGTCTGAAGGTATTTCCCTTTAAGTAACAAATTCAAAAACATATGCTGAACTGCACGCAGACAACAGCACCAAAGCTAAACATTAGGGTTGACTGTATTTTGTTCCTAAAGTTAATCCCTGTAGAAAAGGCATTATTTGGGTTTCTATGCAACATTAGCAACCTGAATGAACTTCCCAGCCAAAATATAAATGACAACAGGGAAAAGGAAGTCCCAGACATCATTTAGAAAACATCAGCCTGCAAAATTATATACTTTTTATGTTTAACAAGCTCAAATTTAACTGTCAGCTAAAATAATGTGAACAGAAATACTTATATTTAATAATCACACCAAAAAAGATGATCCTCAACTTTTTTCTTCCAGTAAATTTGAATACAGTTAACACAGATAAACTATTTTTCATGCATTTGTGCACTGTTCTGAAGCTACTTGATATTTTACTGAATATTTATATTAAAAATAGCAAATAGGTTTAAGCCAGAAAATAAAATGATACTATATTTCAAACTATATTGTCTATTAACACATTTGGGATCCTCTCATTATGTGAACAAACATAGTACCCCTTTATTCACCAAAGGAAGATATGGTGATAGGAATATGAAAGTTGCCTTTACCATTATGGTCTGTAGAGTTGTAATCTCCAAGGCTGTCATCTGCCTAGTGAGTCACCGGCTTGGAACAAGCATGCAGCCAGTTGTAGTGCTAGGCTTGTCTTGAGTCATTTTCAAGGAAACATATGCTTATGCATATGTTTTTAACCTTCATTTGGCAGGGGGGAAAAGCGAGAATATCCCTTTAAAAAAACTTAACCTGTCCAAGAATGAAGCAGGTATGGCATTTCCAAATCTTAGGCTATACAATCTGAGCTGCCTCCTCCGCCACTCGGTGGACTGGATTTGCTCATCGTCTCATTACTCCAATTTCCTCCTACATAAGGAGATGGTAAATCCCTGGAAACTCGCATCCTCCATTGCCCATTTCATACCTTACCACCCCACATTCGCTCAAACATTCTCCTCCGAGACACCATTATTGCTTGGAGAGAAACGCACAAAATGCTGAGAATGAACCCTTACTTCACCAAATATTTGCCGATAAAGGGAAATCCCTCCTTCCCGCAGGGAGAGGACTATGAGGCCTTCACCCAAAAAAAAAAGGTATATCCCACTTCACTGATTTAATCGAGAAAATGGGTAATAAATTGCTTACATTCACAGAATTGCAACTTTTATATCATATCCCCGGAAAAGACTTCTTATACTTTCTGCAAACTACCGCTCACATTAAAAAACTCAATCCTACCCTTTCCCAGCTGCTACATAGTACACCTATGGATAGAATTGTCACCACTAATAGTAACTATATCAGCTATTTATCCTTACGTGCGGCAAGCTGCTCTGCCCCCTCTATCTAACTCAAACTTAACCAGATGGGAGAAAGACGTTCCAACTGACGACATTGTTGAGAAGATGTTACAAGGATATCGCTCGCTTTGTAAGGTGATGCCCAATGAACAATGGAGGGGAGACACAATTTAAAATTATGCATAGAGCCTATTTTGCGTTCCAAATTAAACATACACAATCACATGTAGTGCATCACATTGTCCTAAATGTAAATTGCAAGGTGCCTCATTCCATTGCCTATGGGAATGTCTCCAGGTTAGATCCTTCTGGGAACCAGTCGTACAGTTTATTACCTCTGTAGTGGGCCAGCGACTACCGCTGGAGGGTCTCTTGTTTTTGTTTAATTACTGGAATCCCTCCTTACCTATACCGGAAACCCTCATTCGTTCACACAGACAATGTGTGAGCATCTCTATATTGGTGGCTAAACACTCTATTCTCAGGGAGTGGCTGTCACCTTAGCCTCCCACGATTAAGAGACTCGGGGATGATCTAACGACTCTGTTCCATTTGGATAGACTAGATGCGGCCACCAATATACTGAATGAGAAGGGGGTAACTAAGTTCTACAATAGATGGAAACCCTATATGACCTCTGTCTTCTCCCCCTCTGAAAGGGAACAACTGCTCTCCCCATTTAAATTCTCAACATGTTGCCTTTTGGAACATATTGCAGAGACGGTAACAAATAGCTGAAATAATGACAATTGAAGAGATTGATGTGAGACACAGCTCTCAATATGTTCCAATTATATTATATTGTAGACTACTCTACTCTTCTTCCCTTACCTGAAGAGTAGGCAAATCCTGGTGTCGACCGCATTGTTTATTGTTTATTTGCCTAAGTCGAGCTGGGGAGAGAGTATGAGTAACCGCAATACTTTTAGGGCATCGACCATCCTTTCTGCTCACATCATCCTCATGTCTCGCAAACCTGTTCCTCTACGTGACCACACTATGGAGTATGTATTTGTTTTTAGTTTTTTGCACTTGTATTTAGAGTGCTGTTTTTTTCTGTTTTCTTATTTTACTGTTTTGTATTATTGTATTCTATTCCAATTTGTCTACATTTGTTTGATGTTTGGAATGTTTAAGTACTCTAACAATTAGCCTAAAGACATTTAAACCAATGCACATGATCTACAACTGTGTCCTGTATATGATTCATCTGGACGAATGTTGTGCTACGTGCATTTTTGTACCTCTGTACTTCTCTTTTGCAAAATAAAAAAAATTGTTGTTATAAAGAAAAACATTAGAGTGTATTTATTTCACTGAACAAATCCACCAAAATCTTGTAGTGACTACATGCCAGCACTTAAACAGTTTCACTAGGCTACGTTTTGTACAGGACAAACACCAGCCAGCTTTATTTTGTTTTAAATCAACAAAAACTATTTATAGTTACATAGTTACATAGTATTTGAGGTTGAATAAAGACATATGTCCATCAAGTCCAACCTATTGTGTGTGTGTGTGTGTGGGTGTAAAGATCATCGCGTCATCTCGTTTTTAGGAGTACTTGTACCCCTGTATATTACCGTTTCTCAGGAAATCGTCCAAAAGCCTCTTGAATGATTCCAGACTATTAGCTGAAATCACTGCTTGCGGCAGTGAGTTCCAGACCCTAACCGCGCGAACTGAGAAGAATCCCCTTCGCCCCTTGTGTTTGAATTTTTTTTCTACCAGTTTTAGGTGGTGTCCTCTAGTCTTTGTTACGGAATTAATCGTGAAGAGTTTATTGCTAATGTTGCTATGACTATGGAACATTTTGTATGTGAAAATCATGTCCCCCCTTAATCTCCTAAGTTCCAGCGTGAACATGTTTAAATTTAGTAACCGTGTCTCATAGCTCTTGTCCTCCATCCCTTTGATGAGTTTGGTCGCCCTTCGCTGGACTTTCTCGAGTTCAAGGACATCCCCTCTGTGTACCGGTGCCCAAAACTGCACCGCATACTCCAGGTGAGGCCATTATGGGCCAAAGGTTTACTTGATATTGGTTGGCCAGGCTTAATTGTGTTATTATTTATTGCTATCGGATTTTCTATATTCATTGCTTTTGCACTAATGACTCGAGTGAGCCCACTAATTACCCCTTTAATAATTTCCATAAAAAAGCCACCAAAATATTGCAGTGACTATTTGCACTGTATTTAAGCACTTTTACTGAGCCACCTTTGAACAGGACAGCGACCAGCCAGCTTTTAATAAAAAATCAACAATAGAGTGCATTTATTTACCTGGAAAAGCCTTTGAAATATTGTAATGCCTATGTACACATAAACACTTTCAGTAGACTGATTTTTGAACAGGATAGAGGCCAGCTTCTAATCAAAAATCCACAATAGATTGCAAAGCCTTCAAAATATTTAAGTATGTGCACAGTATTTAAACACTTTCACTAAGCCACTTTTTGAACAGGACAGACACCAGCCATGGTTTAATAAAAAAAATCAATATTGGAGTATAATTATTTAAACTAAAAATTGCATAAATGTTTTTTCAGTGACTGTTTTGGACCTGCTCACAAATTTAGATCGGATCAAAGATTCCGTACTTGTATCTGCCGCCTGGCCTGATTATACACAGTATACCCTCGGAGATAAAATGAAATCACGCCAACATCAGTCAGTGTAAAAACACTTTTCTCTTTTTTATTCTTCTGCTTTTCATGGTTTTATTTAACAGGTGAACGTGTATATTTGAGCGTAGCATTGCAGAAAAGTATTTTAGTTTATATATTCTAGCTTATCATTGGTTAGATCCATTTATGCATAACTTCCTGCCAAGATGTTCATAGATGTTTATATCTTTCGTCTTGGGTGAGTTGTCTGAAGAGGAGGCGCCAACTTGGTTCCTATTTCTACTGCGTACTTCGGATCTGGGGGGGGGGGGGTTTCTGAGTAAGGTTTTGAGTAAGGAGTGCAAAGAAGGACAGAGAGCAAATTAGCATATATATTGCGATTGATCTATTGAGATAGGCATTTTGTCATAATCATGCTTAACCACAGCCATTACAACTACATGCACAACATTTAAACACTTTCTAATAGGCTGCCATTTGAACAGGGTAGAAACCAGATAGCTTTTGAGTGTATTTAATTGAAAAGCCTCTGAAATATTGCAGTGACTAAGTGCACAGTATGTAAGCACTTTCACTAGACTGACTTTTGAACAGGGCAGTTACTTGCCGGCTTTTAGTTACAAAAAAGAATGTTAGAGTTATTTATGTGACTGAAAAAGCCACCAAAATATTGCAGTCACTAGGACCACAGTATAAAAGCATTTTCACTAAGCCATTTTCAAAGGTGTAAGCCAGTTTTAATAAAGTAAAGAAATAGAACATAGAGTGCATTTATTTACCTGAAAAATGCTTACAAAATATTGTAGTTACAGTATTCTAGCCAGCATTTTATATAAAAAAAAGCCAACAATAGTGTATTTCACTAAAAAGGGCCACCAAAATATTGTACATGCACTTTTACTAGGCTGCATCTTGAACTGGACAGACTTCAGTCAGCTTTTATTAAAACAAATTAATATTAGAGTGTATATATTTCACTGGAAAAAACCACAAATATTGCAGGTACTATGTGCACAATATTTTAGCACCTTCAGTAGGCTGCCTTTTGAACTGGGCAGATACCAGTCAGTTTTTGATTTAAAAAAAATCAATATTATAGTGTATTTACTTTACTAAAAAGCTACCAAGATATTACAGTGACGATGTGCACTACTGAGAGTGTAAAGCACTTTCGCTAGGCTTCTTTTCAAACAGGACAGAAACCAGTCAGCTATTATAAAAATCAATATTGGAGTTTATTTTTTGACTGAAAAAAGATACCAAAGCATTGCATTGCCTATTTGCACAGTATTTATTCACTTTCACTGGGCCAGTTTGTGAAAAGGATAGACACCAGGCAGCTTTTATTAAAAAATCAATATTAGAGTGTATGTATTTCACTGAAAAAGGTACATTTTGAAGGAACTAAATGCACAATATTTAAGCAGTTTTAATAAGCTGATTTTTTGAACAGGTCAGACACCAGCCCACTTTTAATAAAAAATTTACTTTTAAGTATATATTTTACTGAAAAAAGTCTCAAATATTGCAGTGACTACATGCACAGTATTTTGGCACTTTCACCAGAGTGCTTTTTAAACAAGACAGACGACAGCTAAATGTAATAAAATAATCAACATTAGAATGCATTTATTTCACTAAAAAAAGCCAGAATTTTTTTAACATTTAAATACTTTTACTAAACACTAATCGCTAATCCCCCCCATTCCTTTTTTAAACCTAACAAAGTAAAAACAAATATAAAAATGCAAGGAATGGCCAGCAGCTAAATAACAACTGGAGTTGTTTCTGACATACAGGAAACACTCTGTGAGTTCTCCCTGTCCACTCCCAAGTATACACAATACAAACTGACTGTAAATATAGGACTTTTCATTAGCACTAAATAAGTTGGCAGGAGGGGGCGTGGCTTGGCGCATGGAGCGGTGAGACGTGTCTCTGATCGTCTCCCGCTCGTGAGAGCAAATATACCGGCAGTCGACGGCTTTGCGGACCCGCTCGGGCAGCCAAATGAGCAACAGGCGGATGAAGGGGAAGAGGCAACCTCAGAAGGGCCCTTCACCCCGTGAACTGACACGTTTTTTCACCCGATCGGCCTCTGTACACTCTCCCCCACGTGTATCGAAGATGGCGCCGCCGGAGCTTTCACCCGCTGGACTGGACGAAGATGACAGGGAACAGGTGAGCCAGACTCAACGGCCCCAGTCTCCCTACCCCCCCCCCCTAGCCCAGGGGGGCTCTCACAGCGCTCCAGGAGCATGTCCCATGCATCGGCCAGCTTACATGAGGGATGGGACATGGAGGCTTGTATCAAAGCCCTGCCCACTAAGAGGGGTTTTGAATCCTGCTTTGCCCGCTTTGAACACACTTACAAAAAGGAACTGTCCACCTTAAAAAAGGACTTGAGTGACAGATTAGAGGACATTGAAAAATCTTCATCTGAATTGCGCTCCCAAGTGTGCCTACACGACACTGCCCTGCAGGAACACACTGTATTATTACACCAACTGATTTATCAACAAGATGACCAGGAGAACAGAAACCGCCGCAATAATATTCGCATCCATGGCCTCCCAGAGTCCATAGAGCCCAAAGACCTGGACGCTGCGGCGGTGGCTCTGTTTAACCAGCTTTTGAACAGGCCCAAAGACTCTCCCATTGAATTGGACAGGATCCACAGGGCACTGGGGGCTAGACGGCCGGATCACTCCAACCCCAGGGACTTCGTCTGTAGGATCCATTTTTTCAAGATCAAGGATGACATCATGCGGGCCGCCCTATTCAATGACAGTCCGATATCCCTACTGCCAGACCTCTCGAGCCACACGCTCGCCCTCCGCAGGGCTCTGAGACCACTACTTGACCTGCTTCGCCAACGCAATATCAAGTACCGATGGGGTTTCCCCTTTCAACTTATAGTTCAACACGACGGCAAGTCGGCCATCTTACGTTCCCTAGGTGACCTCCCGACCTTCCTGGGCAAGCTGGAGCTCCCCCACGTCACATTGCCGGATTGGCCACTCAAACCGACCCTGCCTGGATATGTCGCCCAATCATCCTGGTCTCGGAAGTCGAGAAGACCTGCGGGGCGCGCAGAGACCTCCGCCTCCCCCCACACCTGATTGCGGACACTTCGCCCGACCCAGACCATTCCCCCAGGCCCATTGACTGGGCCTTGGCTTCTTGAAGAACACCTTCAGCCTGTTGCCTACCGCTGCCCGATGCCTTACCGGAATTGTGCCAAGTGGTTTAGTTGCCGACCACTGGTGCTACAGTTCTTTATTGGTGTGCAAATGTTTTTACTGTTATTATTGCATTTCTGAACCGGTTCTACAGTTAAAGTTAAAGAGTTAATATTTCCTATGCCGAGCTATTATATAACCCCTTGCTGTCCATTTGACGTCAATAATATATGCCCTGGAGTGGGGGACGCTCCCTATGCCTTCCATGTTACCCCCACTTAGGTTGTCTGTGAGAACATTCACGGACCCATTGATAGTTTATGGTGCTTTTTGGTACATGTTGTGGTTTATTTGTAGGCTACTCTCGTCAGACGCCACTAGGGGGCGTGAGAGACCATGTTTCCTTCTGTCACTGTTACTTACTCGTTTTCTTCTTTCTCTAATCTCTACCCTTTCTCCTTCTATCCCCTCCACTCTCCCTATACCCCTGATGCGGGGGGTTGGCTGCAGCCCTACACTCCACCACCGCAAACCCCCGTAATGGCTAATCCTCATGTCACTTTTGCCACGCTCAACGTGCGAGGCTTTAACACTCCGCAGAAAAGGAGCCAGGTGCTCTATCATTTTCATAAACGAAAGGTGGGCGTCTTGTTTTTATAAGAAACCCATTTCCGAAAGAATACCATCCCCATACTGCCAACTAAATTCTATTCGGCTTGGTACCACAGTACTAACGTAGACGTACGCTCCAAGGGAGTATCTATAGCTTTCCATAAATCCCTACAACCTGAGGTCTTGCAACAGCAGCACGACCCTCTGGGCAGATTCCTTTTTATGAAAGTTAAGTTGTCAGACATTGTGTATACCCTGGCTAATATTTATTTTCCCAATCAGGACCAACTGCGGTTCCTTACATCATTGGTCATGGCTCTGGAGGAATTCGGCTGTCCAAACCTGATCCTGGGAGGAGACTTCAACGTTGCCATGGTGCCCAGTTTAGACTCCTCATCCGGTAAGTCCACCATGTCTTATGCATCCCTAACCAAACTTAAAAGCTTATTGCTCAAACTCAGACTGATAGATGTGTGGCGAGTCCTCCATGCGTCCGAGAGGGACTACACTTACTACTCTACGGCCCACAATTCTTACAGTAGACTAGACTACTTCTTTCTGGCACAACCACTTCTGGACTCTGCGCCCTCCGCACATGTAGGTCTACGTATATGGTCCGACCATGCCCCGGTTTTTCTAAACTTGGGAGTCCCACCAGGCCCCACGCACCGGTTTTTCTTGGAGACTAAACAACGCCTTACTGACTGACTCAGTCTGTATAGCCGAGATCAGGTCCTCAGTCCAATACTTTATCACTGAGCATGCTGCTGATCCCACACACCCGCTGACTAAATAGGAAGCACTTAAATGTGTGGTGAGAGGCATTTTTATAAAACATGGTGCCCGCCTCAAATGGGCCAGAGCAGCCCGCATTATGGACCTCCTGTCCACTATAGCGAGACTTGAGAGCCTCCACAAATCCACCCGGCTCGACGCCACCTTTGTGGAATTATCCAACGCCCGCCGGGAATTGCTTGCTATCTTAGACTCTGGATCACAACTAGCAAGGGAGAGGGCTTGTAAAATACGATATGAGTCAGCCAACAAATGCGGGCGTCACTTAGCAAGGACCTTACATGCCCGCCGACCACGCGCATTTATCCCCTCTATCTTTGGACCTCGCTCCACTAGACTTCACTCCGCCGTGGGTGTAACCGGAGAGTTCCACCGCTATTAATCAGGTCTATACAATCTCCCGGCCCCCACATTGGCCCCACTCCCAGGACAGGTCGCAGAATCTCTGGAACATTATGTCGAGCAGACAGCTTTGCCGACTTTAGACCCTACCGTTACACTCGCTTTGGAGGCACCCTTTTCCCAATCCGAGGTTGATTGTGCTATTCGAGCTCTTAAAACCAATAAGTGTGCGGGCCCGGATGGGTACTCCCCCAGATTTTACAAAGTTTTTTTCTGATCTCTTATCACCTGTTCTGACCCACACCTTTAATTCGGTAGACGCTATGCACCCCTTTCCCTCCACCATGTTGGAGGCAAACATCTGTGTTATTCCCAAACCCGGCAAAGATCCTTCTCTCTGTCAAAATTATAGGCCAATTTCGTTGCTTAACATCGACATTAAACTCTTCTCCAAACTTCTGGCACTCCGTCTCTCCCCTTCTTTGCCATCCATTATTCACCCAAAACAAGTGGGCTTTGTACCAGGGCGTGAGGCCAGGGATAACACAGTTAAAACGACCCATATTCATAAACATAATACTAGGGCTTGTTTGATCTCCATTGACGCTGAAAAGGCGTTTGATCGTGTGGACTGGGGCTTCCTCCACCGGGCCCTGCTACAAATCGGTCTAGGTCCGACTATTCTTGCGAAAATCATGTCCCTATATTCCTCCCGACAGCCCGAGTGATGGTGAATGGCACTTTTTCCCCTCCTTTCTCCATTTCAAATGGCACTAGACAGGGGTGCCCTCTCTCTCCCCTTCTCTATGTCATAGTCATGGAACATCTGGCGCAGGCTATACGCTCCAATCCAGATGTACACGGTATCGTCACTCCCTCCTTCCATCACAAGATGTCTCTGTTTGCGGACGATTTACTTTTATATATTACAAATCCCCATATAAGTATCCCCGCTCTGTTAAAGGAATTCCATAGGTTTGGTGGATTCAGTAACTTTAAAGTTAATATGTCTAAATCGTCGACCCTGAATCTCACGTTGGCCCCGCGCACTCTGGCCCTCTTGCGCACAAACTACCCCTTTCAATGGCAAACCCGATCCCTCACATATCTGGGCACTTCGATTCCCTCCATTTTGTCGGACCTTTTTATCCTGAACTACCTACCTTTTACTGGGAGTGATGCGCCGTACCTTTTGAAGCGTACCATAATGCGACGTTGTCGTGGTTTGGCAAAATAGACACCTTGAAGATGGAGACGCTACCTAAATTGCTGTATCTCTTCCAAACTATCCCTATCAACCTTCCCAAACATTATTTCCGTGCTCTACGCTCTTTAGCGATACGATTTATCTGGCGGAAGGGATACTCCCGTATACGCTATGGGACTCTATGCAGGCACAAATCAAGGGGGGGAGTGGGCTTACCCGACTTCGAGATGTACCATCGGGCTGCGCTTCTGGCCAGAATTTTAGACTGGTTCCCAGCCCCTTCCATGCAGTTCAAACCGTCAGTGCTGATAGAACAGGAAATCTGCCCGGTGGATTTGAGGGCCCTCCCTTGGACACTCCCTAGTGACTCCGCGCCATTCCCCCAACCTTCTCCTCTCACGACTGCTACCATGAAGACATGGCACAATGTCTATAAGGACTATTCCCTCACTACGGTGCCTGGCCCCCTCTCGCCATTGTTTGATAACTCTTTACTCCCAGTGGGGGTGGCTATCCCATCGATAGGGGGATATGGGAGAGGTGACTGGCCCACAGCTAGGGATTTCATCCATCCATCCACTGGACGATTTGTTGGGCCGGAGAGGAATGTGTTGAACCCTACTAGGAATTGGTTATTAGACAGACAGCTGTCCGGCTTTTGTTCGGCCCTATATGCTTTGGGCCAAACTCACAGACCTCTGACGCACTTCGAGGACATGCTAGTTGCTCGAACGCCGACTCGCCACACGATATCAGCAATTTATGGGATGTTGAGACACACCGCCCAGCGGACCCCACTGAGCTTCCAAGCTCAGTGGCGTGCGGACTTACAAAGGGAACTGACGGACTCAGACTGGGCAACCATTTTCCATTTTACACATAAATCTTCTATATCTTCCTATGCCCAGGAGAAGAATTACAAAATTATCACCAGGTGGTATAGAGACCCAGTCTCGGTACATAGGATATACCCTACTTCCCCAGATGCCTGCTGGAGATGTAATAAGGTGAGTGGTACGTTCTTACACATATGGTGGACTTGCCCTAAAATTTTTCCGTTCTGGCAGACAGTTTTTGAGTTTTTCAACCATTTATATGGAGATACACTGCCGCCTTCACCTGAGGGGGCCTTACTGTCGCTTTTACCTGGATCCTGGAAATCCCAGAAAAATACGCTACTACGACACTTTCTTTCTGCAACCCGTCAAATAGTCATGGAGCATCTGGCGCAGGCATACGCTCCAATCCAGATATACACGGCATTGTCACTCCCTCCTTCCATCATAAGATGTCTCTGTTTGCGCACAATTTATTTTTATATATTACAAATCCCCATATAAGTATCCCCGCTCTGTTAAAGGAATTCCATAGGTTTTGTGGATTCAGTAACTTTAAGGTTAATATGTCTAAATCGTCGGCCCTGAATCTTATGTTGGCCCCTCACACTCTGGCCCTCTTGCGCACAAACTACCCCCTTTCAATGGCAAACCCGATCCATCAGATATCTGGACACTTCGATTCCCTCCGTTTTGTCAGACATTTTTATCCTGAACTACCTACCTTTACTGGGAGCTGTACGCCGTGCCTTTGAAGCATACCATAACGCGACGTTGTCGTGGTTTGGCAAAATAGACACCTTGAAGATGGAGACACTCCCTAAATTGCTGTATCTCTTCCAAACTATCCCTATCAACCTTCCCAAACATTATTTCCGTGCTCTACGCTCTTTAGCGATACGATTTATCTGGCGGAAGGGATACTCTTGTATACGCTTTGGGACTCTATGCAGACACAAATCAAAGGGGGGAGTGGGCCTACCCGACTTCGAGATGTACCATCGGGCTGCACTTCTGGCCAGAATTTTAGACTGGTTCCCAGCCCCTTCCATGCAGTTCAAACCGTCAGTGCTGATAGAACAGGAAATCTGCCCGGTGGATTTGAGAGCCCTCCCTTGGACACCCCCTAGTGACTCGCGCCATTCCCCCAACCTTCTCCTCTCACGACTGCTACCATGAAGACATGGCACAATGTCTATAAGGACTATTCCCTCACTACGGTGCCTGGCCCCCTCTCGCCATTGTTTGATAACTCTTTACTCCCAGTGGGGGTGGCTATCCCATCGATAGGGGGATATGGGAGAGGTGACTGGCCCACAGCTAGGGATTTCATCCATCCATCCACTGGACGATTTGTTGGGCCGGAGAGGAATGTGTTGAACCCTACTAGGAATTGGTTATTAGACAGACAGCTGTCCGGCTTTTGTTCGGCCCTATATGCTTTGGGCCAAACTCACAGACCTCTGACGCACTTCGAGGACATGCTAGTTGCTCGAACGCCGACTCGCCACACGATATCAGCAATTTATGGGATGTTGAGACACACCGCCCAGCGGACCCCACTGAGCTTCCAAGCTCAGTGGCGTGCGGACTTACAAAGGGAACTGACGGACTCAGACTGGGCAACCATTTTCCATTTTACACATAAATCTTCTATATCTTCCTATGCCCAGGAGAAGAATTACAAAATTATCACCAGGTGGTATAGAGACCCAGTCTCGGTACATAGGATATACCCTACTTCCCCAGATGCCTGCTGGAGATGTAATAAGGTGAGTGGTACGTTCTTACACATATGGTGGACTTGCCCTAAAATTTTTCCGTTCTGGCAGACAGTTTTTGAGTTTTTCAACCATTTATATGGAGATACACTGCCGCCTTCACCTGAGGGGGCCTTACTGTCGCTTTTACCTGGATCCTGGAAATCCCAGAAAAATACGCTACTACGACACTTTCTTTCTGCAACCCGTCAAGTTATCCCCCTCTACTGGAAAACTGCAGTCTCGCCTACCATATCAATGTGGGTAAGCCATGTGAATGACATAATGCTTATGGAGGAGATGTTAGCAAATGATACCGATACTTTCTCGAAATTTATGACACAGTGGAGTGTGTGGATCCATTTCTCCTCCTCCACCGATCTCCAGCCCTTCCTCTGCGCTACTCCACCTTAGACGCCTTGCAGAACTTGTTTTTGTTCATTGGCCTCTTAGATGGGGATCTGCGCCCAGCCCTTCGCATCCACCCCTTCCCCCCTTTCTTGACCTTCCCCTCTTACTCTACTCATTTTTTTCCTGAATGCTTATGGAGGAGATGTTAGCAAATGATACCGATACTTTCTCCAAATTTATGACACAGTGGAGTGTGTGGATCCATTTCTCCTCCTCCACCGATCTCCAGCCCTTCCTCTGCGCTACTCCACCTTAGACGCCTTGCAGAACTTGTTTTTGTTCATTGGCCTCTTAGATGGGGATCTGCGCCCAGCCCTTCGCATCCACCCCTTCCCCCCTTTCTTGACCTCCCCCTCTTACTCTACTCATTTTTTTCCTGCTCTTCTACCTAAATCTGTCCTCTTGTAGTTACTTGTAAGATGCCTAGTGATTCATACAATTTGTTCACAGGAGATTTCTAGTACTGAAACGGCGCACCCGGCTCTCCTTGCTCCCCTCCTTACCAGAAGCCGATTAGTTCAATAGCATTTTTATGTATCTGGTCCACCAATATTGAATCTTGCTCAGTATTAGGCCCCTAGTGGCGCCTCACCTGGACCTAAGACACACACATTTTGCTTTGATTTCATGTGAGCAACTAAGTTGCTGTTATAACTCTGTTATGCAGGGCCCATTGCAGAGAAAGATGCTCCCCTGTGTATTGCATAGCCTTAATCTTTATGTGTCGCTCTTATACCGCGACACATTATGTATGAATCTTATGAAACTTCTAATTAAAAATTGATTCAACCCTAAATAAGTTGGCAGAAACTATATCTCCCTGACTTTGTGGTTTAGCCCTATTTGCTCCAGTACACTGTGAGTGTAGCCCTATTTGCTCCAGTACACTGTGAGTGTATCTGTTCCTCCTCCATGTAAATTCAGACATTTTCAGCAATCGGCAACAGCAACTACCACTGCCTGAAAACACTCTGTAAAAATGTCCCTAATCTGCTTCAGGAATTCCAACACACAATTAGTTTGTCTGTGCCTCATAGTAAATATAAATGTTTTCAGCAAGCTGTCCCAAAATCACTAACTACTCCATGTCTCCTCTAACACTCACTGACCAAAGGCTGCTGAGAACACCGACTTTTCAATAGAGGGGGCTGACACATAAGAAATACCCCATGACTGGCCTTTCAAGCTACCTAACCACAGTACAGGAAACACATTGAGGGGAATTTATGAAAACTGGAGCAGACAAAATCTGTAGCAGCTGTGCATGGCAACCATTAAGCTTCTATCTTTTAATTTTCAAATCTTAACTGAAAAGAGAAGCTGATTGGATGCCCTGGCCAACTGCTCCAGATTTTTTTCTGCTCCGGTTTTAATAAATTCCCCTCATTGTTGGTAATCGGTTGATATAGATCCAAATGGCTGCATTACTAAATGTGAATGACTTGGGTAGCGGTCGAACTCATCGCTATATGAGGAACACTTACAGATTTTGAAGACATGAGGTTGGGTAGACAGGTTGGTGGGTGGGGCTGAGAAAGACCCAGCTATCATGGTACACATTTGTACTAATGATAAAATTAGAGGAAGATGAAGTGTCCTAAAGAATTGCTTCAAGGGCTTAGGTGCAAGGATAAAGACCTCCAAAGTAGTATTTTCTAAAATACTGTAAGTGCCACAAGCTACAACACAGGGCCAATGGGAAATAATAGTTTTGAACAAGTGGCTACAAAAATGGTGTTAACGAGGGGTTTTGGGTTAATGAATAACTGGGCTGTCTTTTCAGTCAGCTACTGGCTCTAAAGTAGAGACGGGCTGCAACTAATTGGGGAGGGGCAGCGCTGTTGGGGGGAAAAAAGACTGGAGGAGATTTTAAACTAGAATATAAGGGGGAGGGGGTGTGGCCATCGGCTGCATGTGACTGGTCGCATAACGAATAGCTCCCGCTCCACATCCTGCCTATTATCCTGGGGATAGCGGTTACAGAGCCCTTACCTGCACACTATCTCTGCACGGATCCATATCAAGGGGACTTGCTCGATGGACATTCGAGTGTATACTGCTGAGTATATCTATGTTGTCGTATGCATGTCACAGCGGGTATTTAAGTTAGCCTCCTGGAATGTACGCGGCCTAGGCGATGCTGCTAAACGCCGTTCTATATTTGATAATATTGACAGGAGTGTGTCCTCTGTTGTCTGCCTGCAGGAGACGCATACCACCACAGAAACGTGTCATACCCTTGATAGACGGGCCTATCAAGCCACCTACCATTCTTCTCACTCCTCCTACTCACGGGGTGTTTCTATTCTTATCCGTAGAGATATCCCATTCTCCTGCATACAGACAAAGAGGGATGATGTGGGCCGTTATATTTTCCTGCATTGCCGCCTCTTACAGTTTGAATGTATTATTGCTAACTTTTATATACCCCCACCATACTCCAGCAGTGCTATTAAGGACTTCGCCAAATTTTTGTCGGACAAGCTCCCTATCCCGGTCATAGCGGTGGGTGACTTCAATAACTGTATGGACCCCTATAGGGACAGGATCCCTAGAGTGGGCTCACCTGACTTGTCAAACACTACCCCTTTTGGTAAATTGTGCTCCGAATTGGGCCTCCTTGATCTGTGGAGATTGCTCCATCCGGCAGACTCTCAGTTTACCTGCTATTCTGCCACGCATGGGACATTGTCCAGGATTGACTACGTTTTGGGTACATCTGAACTGCTCCCCTTTTTAACATCAGTGGACATTCAACCTAGATGCCTCTCGGATCATTCTATGTCCATTCTGAGTCTGTCTTCGGGCAGGCGGTCCTCAGTAGGGTGGAAATTACACCCCTTCTGGTTGTCCTTGATAGATAAGCAAACACTGCTGGAGGATGACATATCATTTTTTCTGTTGGTCAATTCCCCTTCTGCTCCCTTGGGTGTGGTATGGGACACCCTAAAGGCATACTTGAGAGGCTTGTTTATTAAGAATGTTAGCTACATTAAATCTTCTTCTAGACGTGCAGAGGAGGAGGCACGCCAGTTAGTGGCGACGAGAGAGCTAGAGTATGTGGGTAACCCCTCTGAGAGCAATTGTCGTGTGTGGCGAGAGGCGGGGGCGCACCTGGAGACCCTGCTTAAGCAGAAATCGCAGCAAAAATTATTTTTTTCAAAACAAGTGTTTTGGGCAGAGGGCGACGCTGCGGGCAAATTATTGGCTCAGATCGCCCGCGCCCAACAGGACACCGCTCATATTGGGGCTGTTATGGCTCCTACTGGCGCTACTTCACAAGACCCTGAACTGATTCTGGACACGTTTGGCAATTTTTACAAAACCCTGTACACCTCCCGAGCGCAGTATACGGAAGCTGAGCTAGCGTCTTTCTTGGACAGTATTACCCTACCCGCCTTGGCTGAGGCGGACCCCCTTACCTTTTTTGTTCTTGTTTTTCCCGTCCCCCCCCTTTTTATATGAATGTGTTTTCGTTTGACATCCCTGCCCTTGATACATGCTACTGTATTCTCTGTATATGATTCTGTATTCCCATGTTGAGTATGTCTATGCTGGTCATGTACAATGTACTGCAGGTGTCCATGTTGGTTGTTTAAAAAAATGAAAAAGCCAATAAAAAACTATCTGATTTAAAAAATAAAAAAAAGAATATAAGGGGGAGGGAATGGAAACGGGTATAACAAATCGAGAGCAAGGGTCGAAAGGGGCACTTAATATAGAGGTGTATGAAAAAAGGGGGAAAAAAAGAGGGCTCATCCCAGTCAATCCAGTTAGTAGGGAATTAGCCTTACCAATGTCCAATATTGAAAATAGTTGCAATTCAGGAATGCACAGCAATACAACACATGACACTAGCACTGAATTAAAAGGTATGTACACAAATGCTAGAAGTCTAACAGACAATTTGGAGGAGCTTGAACTACTTGAGGAGAACTTCAACTTTGTGTGAGTAACAGAAACCTGGCTGGACAGTTCCCATAACTGGGTGGCTAATATACAAGGGTACAACTGGTTTCAGAAGGACAGGGTCGGTAGAAATGGAAAAGGATATGCTTGCATGTGAAGAGCAAAGTGAATATGCAAGACAACCTTACTAATGAGAGTTGTGAGGGTGCAGAGTCTTTGTGGATAAAACTAGATAAGATTAAAGCTAATTGTAAAATGATAGTGAGTGTATAGTAGGTTCTAGAACACCCTCCCCCCCAACATAGGGAAGAAGAGGAGTCTCAATTTCAATTATCCTGACATTGGCATTTTCTAGACTTCTTGCAGGAAAATTTAATGGATCAGATGGTGGAAGTCTCAACCAGTATAAATGCTATATTAGATCTAATCATTTCAAACAATAAACAATGTGGAGCTGGTTGCAGACATAGCAACTCAGGGAAAACTAGGGTAACATTGATTACAGGGTGATTACATTTAAAGTAGGGAACAGAAAATAGAAGTGTTGGTTTGATAAGAATGCTAAACTTCAAAAAAGCAAACTTTGGTAAGCAGTGTTCCTTACTGTATGATCCCAAATGGGACTAATGACTTCTAACAAAGAACACTGAGGATAAGAGGGAATGTTGTAAGGATATACTAAACAATGGCATTTGTCAATGCATACCTTGGGGTAACAAAAATAAAAGAAGAGTAGGTAAACCAGCAGGGGCTGAATCTGACGGTAAAACAATTTATCAATGAGAAAAACCTGGCATTTAAAATATATGATGGAAGGGACAACTGTGGCATTCCAGAACTACAAGGAATGCAAAAATATGTAAAAGCGAAATCTGGGCAGCTAAAATAGAATAATGTATTCCATAATCAGTAAAAAGAACCATCTATTGTTGTTCATGGTGGTTTACCTTCGACAGAATCAACCTCCTATATGATTTCGTTGCAGCTGCTTCATGTCATCTAGTTTTTGTTGCTTTGATTATACATCTGGCGAGGACATACATGAATACAGTTCTCCCGGAGATCTGCCTTCTTTCCCCTGAATAAGCCCCTTCTGGGGGCGAAACATGTAGGGACCTATAGGAGCGTTTACATCATCTGAAAATAAGTTACCGTATATCTCGTAACCGCACGGTACTGTCACCTAACGGTGAACTTGCATATTCAATATGTATTTTTATTAATGATATATATTTTTATTGATGACATGATTTTGTACTTTATTTCTTGGTTCTAAACTATGTATACAACAATTTAGTGAATAAATGTTTTTCTAAGACTTTTATATACGAGGTCTGGACTGGTTTCTAAAAAGCCCCCTTTTCTCTCCCCACTGGGT